>NC_142246.1:30149925-30452888 GCF_052056855.1 Sturnus vulgaris
GGAAATGAGGTATGAAATTGTTCTCCACTGTTTTTTTCCAAGCTCCTTAAAATGTGATAAAACTAAGTTTTAAGGAAAGAGACTACTATTTGTTTGGATTTTGTAGGAATATATCGACTATAAAATTATCTTTAAAGAGAATGTCTGAAAGCACTGTTCTTAAGCATTTAAACTACTGACATTTAAACATAAATCTTCCACACTTGATATACAATTTTATACTGTAGCTTCACTTTCTTCATCCATATTGAAGTAGTTATTCAACAATACCTTCTCTGTGCTGAATATTCCCTAAAGAATATTAACTAATTTTTAGACACAAAGAATATTTTTATGCGATGTAGCTAATCCCCATTAATTGTGTATTTTTAAAATTACTCTTTCAGAAAAGCAGAAATGAGATAAATTTTCTGATGATTGGGTAAATGCACTTCTGCTTGAAAAACATTATTTCTGTGCTGTGGAAATGCATCTTTCTTTTTCTTCATTGTCCCTACAACACTTGCTTGGGCTCAAATAAAATATTTGAGCCCAAATAATTTGCTGAAGTATTTGAACAAATAATTAATTTACCTTCTGCAGAGCTGTGTCTACTCAGATCAGTTTAAAATACAGCTGGGTTCTGGATACCATTTGTATCTAATTCATGCAGATATTATCCATCCATATGTTTCTTAGTGGAAAAGTGAACTCTTAAAATTAGTTTAATATAATTTTCCTAGAGTAATATAGAAAGTGGTTTACAGATGAAAATTATTTTACTTGAAGGGAATGTGTTTGAGGTCACATCAGTCCCAGATGTTGGAACAACATAAGAGCTATGTGAAGTTGCAATGAAATTAACTTTCTGGCTATAACTCAATGCCAAGATTGTACCCTGATGCAAAAAACTCCCAGTTAGTACCATTTTATTCCCTTCACCTGCCCCCACATTCTGTGGTAACACCAGATGCACAATTTCACTGTTTCCATATATTCAAGATCAGAACATATTGTGCAAATGAGTCACAGGGTAAGTAAAGACTACAAAGAGTGTGCTGCCTGTGTGAAAAGAGGATGCTTGGTATTTTATCTACCAAGCCCAGTCTTAGAGGACTAGACTCGTAGTGTGACTCAGGAACTCCATTAATCCTATATGGTAATGATTCATGAATTTAATAAACTATTCTTTTAGAGTGTACTTTTAGAATGATGAAAATCAGAAATAAAGAATTTTGTCCAGTCGTTGCTCATCTACAATATCACTTCTACACACTTCTACAATATCACTTATCCAGTGTTAATTGACTCTTTAGAATTGTAGTGTGCTTTTTTCTTCGTCATTTATCCTCATCAATAAGCATGTGGTGGTTTGTATATGGAATATAGGGAATGGTATTCAGTCCCACTGAAGAATAGGTGGAATTTTCTGAAGCTCTGCACAGTCTTGCACATGAAAAAAGAAATAAAAAAAAATAGTGAAAATTGTATTTCTATACTACTACTCACAGAAAGGGAATTTAAGTTCATGATTTAAATGTATGTGTAGCTCTTGTTCCCTACATGCATATAACTTGTTCCCTACACTCAGCAAAAATTAATACAGTCAGAAACATATATACACAATGATTGACTGAAGGAAGAGGAGGGATTGAGGAAAATTCTAGAATTTAGCTTAGTGATATTAAAACTGAAGTGACAACTAAAGTAATTGCTGTCAGTAAACTCAATGAGAAGAAAAGAGCCAAGGAGGAACAGAAAGAATATTGCTGGCATGATAACTAATGAGTATAGATGACTATAAAAGATTAAGGATACCAATACAAAGCTTCGATGTTTTTAGAGTGAATATGGTACTGGTGTCTCTACATAGTGTTAGGTACACTTATTTAATGAATACTTATTAATTAAATATTAAGCAATTTAATCAGTCATCCAGGTAATTTTTTTGTTTTATTACCCCATTTCCTATTAAAAATTATGCATCCACTGAAAGCTATGATTTTCCAGTGCTTTCCTTCCACTAGAAGAGTTTACATCAGTGGTCTGAAACTGGACATCAGCACACCATTTGTATGTAAGCAGAGCTTGGTTTTGTATTAAAGAACATCTTAGAACTCTTGAATATGAAGGAGTTCACCTCTCCAAGAGTTTAAAGCCTATAATCAATTCTAATACACTAGGAAACTAAGTATGGTGTCTGACAGGATCATTGTCCCTAATGTAATTTGATAATATTATATATACAGACCAGTTGTTCCATTTGACCCTACGATTTGAACTGGCATTGACTTGAACTATGGCATTTACCCATTTAGTCCAAAGGAATTGCAATCCACTTTGTCAGAGAAGCTTCACTGATTTGTAATATCATATACAAACTAAACCTATTATTTTAAAAAAAAATTTCTTGCCCTCCCTTCTGTTAATTTCCAGTTAAATATTCTGAATGACACATCCATGGATTCCTTAAATGCTATGCCAGTCTGACAGCCATGCCTTTGATAGAAAAACTGTAATGTCAATTTTGAGAGGATTTTGCTGGTATTAAAATACATTCCTCTGCATCACCAATAAAGTGTCCAAGGTTAAATTAATAAATCCTGCAGATTTTTACACCTACTTGATTTGAAGTTAGTGACGTGTTTTCTCTAAGAATTCTCTACTGAGGACACATTTTTAGTTTTGAAAATCAGGACATAAAGTTTATAGTTTTAGTTTATAGTTTGTGATTTCCCGGCTTGATTCCACATTCTCCCACTCTCTTAACACTGACTAAAAAAAATCTGCTTGTCTAATTCAGTTGCTTAAAAAAAACAAAGCCATAGAGTATTTCCAAATATGTCGATCTAGCGAGGTGCTTTTTAGTTTCTTTATCTCAAATCTGTCAGTGTAGTGTGAAATCTTCAAAAGACGCTTTTGGTCTATTTTGCTTTGTAAACAGGGTACCCATGCAGTGCTGCTGTTGTAAAACAGTAGTATCTGTTTTCAGCTGAACCTTGTGAAGTGGAAACTCACCAGCATGCTGCTTCTAGCACCAGGCTTTCCTCACAGACTGCATACATGTGGCTAACCAGCCTTTTTCATGCAGGTTGCAAATCTGGTATGTTCTACAGTTTCTAATATTATTTTAATAAAAATGTTACATTTTTATGGGCTCGTGAGCACAGTGCAAGCATCTTAGCTTTTGAAATGCTTAGCTATTCTTCTAATACAGCTGGGATGTGGGATACAACAGCTAATTGTGCCCCTCCTTCTCTGCTCCTGGCGAAGGTTAAGTTGCTTATCAGTGTTCTGTTTTCATGTCTTTCAGTTCACATTTTTTTTTGCTGGTTAATAACACTCTTCTTTTGGAAGAATAAACAAGACCTCTTAATTTATTTTGAACCTTTTTGAAGAAAAAGAATTGTCTTTACTGTAAAAAATGTAGAATTGTTATTTCCTTTCATATACTTCTCTTATTTATTCTTATGTTTGTAAAACTCTCCCTTAATTGAGTATATTGTAGTTATCTTGAAAATACTTGCTTTTTAAACCTTTGTTCATTAGAATGCCACTCATCAACAGCATTTAATTTAAGAGAGTGGCTTGAAGATTTTTCAGAAATGAGGCTTGTCGTAAAAAATTCTTCTTGTTGTTAGCTGCATAATTTAGATGAGAAACTAGATCTGGATTGTGTTCATAAATGAGGAATGTTCAGTTTAAATAATGTTTGTTTCTTATGTGTATTTGGGCTCCCCTAAGAACAGGAAACTTTTAAAGAATATCAAAACCCTGAAAAGCCAGACTACAACAACATAGCAGAAGGACGAGGGTCAAAATAAGCCTTTCATGTGCACCTGAATTTACTGGCTTGTTGCACTGAAGCTGAAGCTAGAATGGAAACTGAGAGTTATAATAATAGTTTAGTTTACAAAAGCTGTACTAATATTTAAGTTGTATTGAAGTGTTCCTCTTGCAGCTTCAGTGTTCTTTTGCCAGTGTGGGCATGAACATTCTGCTCTTAGTGCGGATACTGCAAAATCAACCCTTCAGTAACTTGCCATTGAGGCAGAGAAGTTGATATGCAACTGTCCCAAGTTATGAATTTTCTGGAAAACCAATTTCATGCATGGTGGAGTTCTAATCCCAACACTGAGTTTTGAGCCTTTTGCTTCTGTTTGTATCAGGAATAATCTAGCTTCTGATTTCTATTGCAAGAGTTGATGTGGCCTGATTAATTGGCAAAAATTTTTGGGGAAAAAAAGTCAACTCTATAAACACTTTTGTTTTGGTCTTGATCAGGTATTCTTTTCCAAAGCTTTATTAAAAGTTAAATTCTATATTTTATTTTAAGGTTTGGATTTGGAAAATGTTGTGTTTTTTTTCAAGAAGCATCTCTGAAATTAAACCTGACAGTAGCAAGAAAAAGAAACAACAGCACACTTACAATCATTTATGAAAGTAGCAATGGCAGGTTTCTGGCACAATGGCTATTAGAGCTGAATTGTTTCCATTTTCTCCAGAATTCCATTTGTGTGTCTTTTCAAGTTGGTCTCATTGAAGAAGGATGACCTAGCGGGAGACAACTTACTGTGTAATAGACAGAAGACTGTAGAAGAGAATTGCTTTGAAAATTCCCATGCACTGCTAGGTTTTTAATTAACTGTATCTGAGCAAAATTGGAGTGAAAGGAGTGATGCTCTAGTGGTGTGCATTTTCATCTTTTCCAGAAAAAAGGAACAGATTGTCTTGAAGAGAAAAAGCTAACTTGGTATTTGACCTGTGAAACATTACATCTTCAGAAGTTAATTTATAACTTTAAATACAAAAAATTCATATTTTAGGCCATAAAATAATTAATACCTCTAATATTCTTGCAAGATAATAAATGTTTAAATCAAAGTTCTCTGTCTGCATTATTTTCCTAGATTTCATTTGGATGTTATTAAATATCTTGGGAAATCTACCACTGCCAACCCACCACCACATTAGCAGATATTTCCCTTTTCACATCCTCTCATTAAAAAATGGACATTAATATTTTAATGAAGTGGCATCCGGGCACAGACAGAATCTTTCATCAATGTTTTGTGTGTGTGTGTAGCTGGGAGGGAGTTTGATCCCAGAGAATGTTTCAACAGTTACTTCTTGGTGACTTATGTCTTCAATGGATAAATCTTGTATGAAGAGTATGGGGCAACAGAAGCGTAAGAAAATTAATACAAGTTAGAAATATTAAGCATTTTGCCTGAAACTAGCTGAACCCATATATATATATATATATATGTACACCTATATCTATTGGGATAGATTCCTCGTGATTTTCTTCAAGTTCTGTTGGGAGGGTGAGGTAAAAGATACAAATTCCATCAGCTTAGTATTAGGTTTTATGCTAAGTAATTAGAAGTAGTGAGAAACACTTCTTTCCAGTTAAAAGAAGATTAACAACGTAGTAGAGATGATCAATTTCTCTCACTCTCAGCAAATCTTTTCTCCTCAGCAAGACATGCCAATGAAGAATTGTTTGCAGGTGTTTTTTGGCTGGTATTTTTTGCAGTACAAGCCTATACTTCTGGCTGCAGCCTCTGCTGGTGTAAGGGTTCAGCATTCCTTTAAGGCAGTCAGGCACTGAGATCCAGAGCAGAACCTGAATTCAAACAATGTGTGATTTTAATATGTTAAATGACAAATTCCTTTGCCTGCACAAAGTCTCTATTACTGCATTTTGGCTTGAGTCAGTACATTAGAAACAATGTCCAGGAAAAGGAGTGTGTGTTGTGTCTGGAAGTATGATACAGAAAATCATTACAGGTGCTCATCCAGTACGGGGTTTGTACATCAAAAAAATTTCATTGGGCTATCTTAGTTTAACTTCAGTCAGTCCTGTGTCAACCACAGAATAAAAGAATGTGTGAGTTTGGGAGGGACTTCTGGAAATCTTGTAGTCCAACCCTCCTGTTAATACAGATTCACTGACAGGAGGTTGCACATAAAAGTGTTTTAAATATCTCCAGAGAAGGAAAATCCATTACTTCTTTGGGCAGCCTGTCAATCCTTTGGAGACTGTGAAAGCTTAAAATTTCCTGACCAGAAGGCACAAGAACAGGAAAAAAACCTGTGAAATCTGGGCAAAACACTTTAGAGATAAGTTTCAAATTTTAGTTAGCAGAGCTCCCAGTGGGATTTTTATGGAGAAGTCAGGAGGCTCTCAGAAGAGTTTTCTAGTCTGCAGTTGATGCAGCTACCGGGGCTGTTGAAATGTTCTGCACTCATTCAGTGTGAATACAACCTTTTGAGTACTCATATACCTTTTTGTGTGTGTTGGGAAATTTGTTTTAATGTTTTCAAGTTAGGGATTGGAGTTGCTGAGGTAATTTGAAACAATTTTCCTGATATCTCTGTTAGAAATAATATAAAGAATTAATTTTACCCTACTAACTTTGTCATACAGGCTTGAAAAAAAAAAAAGAAAATAGAAGAGAATATTCTGATGCTGCATCTTGCATTGTCAAGATGATAGTTGCTTGTGTGGCCTGCATGCTGTTGTTGTGTCTGACTTCTTTCAGCTTTTCTAGACTAGCTCTAACTCCTGGTAAAGACATTTCTAAGTGTAAAAGTGCTTAATTCTTTGTATCTGATTTTTTGGACCTACCTAATTCATGTTAGTCCTCAACAATTACAAAGATAAGAATACTGTATAATTCATTGCCACTGAAGGCATTTAACCAAATGTTCATAAAAAGGAGCTGGGAATTTAAATAGGAAATATAAGACTTTATTGCATAATTCAACTGAATCAGAAATTTTAAGGTGATTTACAGCTCCGGGGTGTTTAGTTAGTCTCATAATTTTCATATTTGAATGCTCCTTTAAAGTAATAAGAGTGGAAATATTGCAATTATTTGTTCCAGTGCAGCAAAATATGTATGAAAAAATCACTGAATTTCTTTACTCATGCATGTCCTCTTTGAAATGGTCCTTTAAATTATTTTTAATTTTCCAAATTACATTAACTTTATAGACTTTTTTTTAAAATACAGAGGCAATTAATATTCTAGTTTATTTCACATGTAGATATAGCAGCAGTACACTAATTAGTCTGAATGTTACCAGAATTCAGATGTGATCCTATTGTTTCATATGCCTTTTCCTGACTAAGAAATGCACTTATTCTGAGTGAACCACTAGAGCCCCATACTGGTTTTGTTTCTTCTACTGTCAGAAACACTGTTAGTTCAATGTCAAAACAAGGAACAGTCAAAATAGGCTGTGATTTACATCTATATGATGCAGTAGGAATTGGATAGCACTGAATTATCCTAGCTTTTACCTTCAGTCAGCAGAACATCCTTTGGGAATGAAAACTTTTAAAAGTATAAAATTCAAGACCATTACAGATTAAACATTTGTTTCCGTATGATGCATGATTTCATAGGATCCACTTGGATCGTTTCTCTTTCAATGTCTCCATGCACAAATAAGTACTATGAAAAAAATAAAGCATAATGACAGTCTTCTGCCATGAAAAATTCTACGTTTAATTGAGTTAACTGTAAGCATTGTGTGATTCATTTGAAGAGAAATTGCCAGGTGCTTTAGATGGCCAGCTACTAGGAAAAACAATAAGCGAAAATTTAAAACCAGTTCATTAATTGCTTGCCTTGAAAAAAAAATCCCAAATTATTACATATGCTGAACAGATTGAAAAATCATAAATAGACATAAATAGAATCCTTTATTTATTTAGTTTTAATTCAAGGAAAGTTACCAAGAAAAAAAAGTTTTCAATACAAAGATATATATGAGGTTAGGTTTTAGAAGCATCTGACAGAAGATTTCAATGATATAAAAGTGTCTGCTGGTGTCAAATGGGACCATATAAAAATTGACATAAAAATTGTGAAGGGACCAATATATCCTCTAAATCTGTATGGAACAGGAATCTCAAAAGCAAATGGCAAAATTGTTGTTGATGTCTATGTGGAAAAGACTTGATGAATGTTTCAGCTGGTGAATCAGAAAGTTTACTCATAAATAAGCAAACAGGGAGGTAGGAGAAGGCATAGTAGTTATGATTGTGTTGTAAAAAGTGTGTGAAATATTTGTGGCTAAGGTAGAACATGGACTGAAACAAATCAGGGAAGATGCTTCTACAGTGAGGTTTTCCAGGTACCATTTATATGGCACCAATGGCTAAGTGAGAAAAGAGCAAAGTCAGTATTAGGAAGGAATGGATATCAGCAGGTGATGGCTATGATGGGGAACCTACTGTATGCTACATCATTTATTTTGCTATAGGAAGAAGAAAGAAAGTAAATGGAGATTTTTTTTTAAGCTGAGTAAAGGAAAAGCAAAAACCCTGAAACCACTATACTAAAGAAAACATAGTGTACTCCCTTGCTTTTTTAATGTCATTTTCATGAAATTACATTGTTATTAATGAGAAAATATTTTAACTATTTTGGATAAACAAAAAATAAATAGATCTTGAGAATTAAAATCACAAGATTTTCAGGAAAAGAAAAACTATAGACTGGGTTTTCTTGTCAGTAGAATCAAGGTGTTAAGTCAGATCCATTTAAGAAAAGAAGACTCTTGATCAAAGGACAAGTGATGATACTAGGCAAAATTTGACTAGTTTCACATAAGGCAGACTAAGGCCTCTTTGTCACTATATTAATAAAACTTTTTATAGCAATTGCAGATTAAAAAAAAATTCTTACAAGATGCTTAGCACACACACAAACCCCACTATGATAAAGGAAACAGAATTCAGATTAAATTAATGATTCACTTATTTTATAAAAATAGAAATAATCATATATGTTTCAAGGTTTTGTATAGGTTCAATTACACTATAATGACAACAACACAAGATATTAAATGTCAATTTATATACTCAGATTGTACTATTGTTACTTATCTAGTAGTATTTTTGGAGAAATTCAGTTTGATACCAGAGCTGAAAAAAACCTGATAACTCAATCTCATCTTTAAGTACCTCCTGCAAAGAACTTAGAAGGAAAAATTCCTATTGCAAACTAAATTGTCAACTGCAGTATATAACTTATATTTTAATTTTTTTTGTTGCAGACTTCAATTTTTCAAATCAAAGCCTTATTTTGTATTTTTTTGTAGTTTTAAAACCGGTTTAAGTAACTTTGTTCACATAATAATGTTTATTTCCTGAGACTCAAGTGAAGAAGTGAACTGAAATATTCCTGCCATGCTAATGAGAACAATTTTCCAGGAGACATTCAGGCCAAAGGAGACACTGAATTCAGGTTTCTCACGGAAAGGACTTCCATTCCTAAGTGATTAAAGGGAGCACACAATCTTCCTGGTTTCAATTTTAATCAGCTACTGCTGTGATTGCAGTCAAGCCAATTTTACAGCTGTAAAATGTTTTGAAAAACACTTGTTAAACACACATGAGAACATCAGCAGCATTATGGCTCCTTCTGCAAACCGTATAAGCCTTTTGTACAAGAAATGTGTGGGCTTGCTCAGGGTGGGTGAGTTTTATACCTGCAAACATTCAGGACTGAGTTTTCGCAGCACTTTGTAAAAGAGAGTGGATGCCTTGTGAGAGAGGGCTGTGTTGGAAGCTAAGGGGGAAGAGATGTGCTTTGGTGACATAGTGTTTGGTAAGGTCACAAATTTCAGACTGATGTGCCTCAGTTTTATTCAAGCTTTGGTTAGATGCCTGAGCATGCTGCTGGCATTGGCTGTAATCACCATAGCCCTACTCTGGGCAATTTCCATATGCAAGTAGAGAGCTTTGAAGATGTGGTATCTTAGTACAAAAGATTTCTTTGTTACCCTTTGAAAAAGACAAAATGCTTACTTGATATAAATAACACAAACAATATGGCTCAGACCATAAAAGCCAGTGACAGCTGTGCAATTAGTAGCCATGTAACAATAAATGTCTATGAGAAGCTGGGGAACACGCAAATGCTGCTGGTACCAACCTACATATATCACAGTAATTAACAAGAGTCCCTTGATTTAGTAAAAAATGCTTTAGTAATTAAGTGAAATTTACAAATTTGTGAGTTTCTTTTGTTTTGAAAAGAACCACTTTCAATACATCAGCTGTGCGTATTCAAATTTATAATGTTCATTTACTACAGTTAAGTTTCTAATGCATACATAAAATTATGACATTATAATCTCATTGAGCCCACATTATCAGGAGAACCTGAGGCTGCTTTCTCTACTGCCTTGTACTGCCACAAAACAGGCCAATAAGGTACCAAAGTTTTACCTTCATAAATATGAAATCTTCAAAATTACATATTAGTCATGGAATGTCTCAGAATGCTGAAAATATATCAAAGGCAGAAAATGAACTACTGTTGAACTGGTAAAATGAATTTACAATGGGGAAATTATTTTCTAATGGTAGGTTGTGTTGTTATATGCCAGGATTTATCCCAGGATATGCCAGAATATAATTTATTTGTGACATATTCCTGTTCTATCTTTGATGCATAAAACAAGAATGAAAATATACATGAAGGACACCACATTTCTCAGGCTTCTTTTTGAATGAAATTGAACTTATTTGTTTTTCTGATAAAGTGACAATGTGAAGTAATTCAAATGGATTTCAGTCTTACCAAAATATAGATTCTAAAACAGTAGTAATCATATATATTAAAAATCTCAAGTTACTGTAAATTCACCCTTGAAACAGAAGTCAAAAAAAAGCTATAAAAAAAGTCAAAATTGTGATTTTCAGTATCATCCCATGAGATAAAAAAAGGTCAGGGGGAATTTTCCAGAATTAAAGCACTTAACAAATCTAATTTCCTATAACAATTTCTATACATTTATTAGTTCTGAATATGTCTTTCCCAGCTGAGCTATTTTGAATATACTTAGTGTTAAGGGAATTAACTGAAGAGAAGCTAAATGTAAAGACTTCATTGAGTTTCTCTTTGCAAAGAACACTTGCAACCTTGAACTTGATATCTTTATTTTAGAGTCCATATGTTCCTCTCATGAACTGGTCATGGGTTTCTGTTCCTTTGTCTGAAAGGTTTCCATGCAGATGTTTTTGAAGAACACAACCAGATTGGCATCTGCTGGATGAGCACTTGCTTATCAATGGACATCTTGTACAATAAATTAATCCAGTTTCAAGTTTTACTTTAATATCACAGTCCTGGACACAGATGACGTGAGTTTAGTTTAGATAATTCCCAGAGCAAACTGAAACTACAATTATTGTCTGTGAGAGCTTACTTTAAGCATCCCTGATGTTACTAGTAGCAAAAGAAAGCCTATGCTATATTTAAGAATATATTTTGTTTAAATGGACAAAACCCCCTTGGAAATTAGTGCTGATTTATTTAATTTTTAAACTTAGTTTCTTATCATACAGCTAACATCTGTATTACTTAGAAAATTTCTAACTTCTGTAAAACAAGTTATAAGTTGCTACAGGAGTTTAAATTCTCAGGTAGAGGCATTTTATTCTATCAAGGACTGCACTCATTAACTAATAGGTGTCTGAAAAGGTGGCTGCCAATAGACTCGAGTAGGCCTTTTCCATCCGGCCACACACAGTTGTACTTTTAGGTAAATGCTTTCAAGACAAAATATTTGTAAGGAATATTTGTTTTTCTTCTTCCTGCCCCTCAGCTAAAGGCTCTAAGAAGCTGTTAAAAAATGTGAGTACTCTGACTTCATTCTAATCAACTTCAAATACAAATGACTCAGGCTGCAGACTTTCTCAAGCAGAAAGCACAGAAAATTGCTTCAAAACCCCCTTTTGCTCTTTCAGCAATGCCACTGAGTAAAAAAGAATAAATTGCATGGATGTTAAATACACTTTGCAGAACACTTTGTTTATTTATACAGTATAGTAGTCTCTAGACAATTTAGCTTTTTCATTTGTATAATTAACCTATTGATCTACACACAAAAAATTACACAAACAATATATATCTTTTACTAGTTAGCTATTTCGGTGAATATGGATATTGATTTCATTGTTTGAAATATTGTGCAAAAATTGTCTTAAAAAGAAAGAAATAATAATAATATCTGACAAGCTTCCAGAAACTCCTTCTCTCTTGTCCTTTTATTAGCTCCCACCCTACTACAGTTTTTAATCAAACTTTGATTTTGACAGATTTTGAAGGTCACACCAAAAGCCTAAACCACAGACACAGATCTGAAATATTTTAGTTATGGAACGTCTCCAGTCTTCATGCCAGCACCATGCCTTTGAAGTTTTCAGGTTTATCAGAAAAATAGTCTTCGAGATTACACAGGTTGTTTTAAAGCTGTAGTCATAATATCATTAAAAATTGATTTTTATGTTCCTTTTCAAGAAGATGGTAAAATCAGAGAAACTTTGGCTACACATGCATTTTTGTACAACATAGTTCATAATTTTCAAAGCTGTTACTAAAAATTTACATGTTGCATGATTCTGAAACAACTCTTCTGACAATCAGAACAAAATTGCTGGCAGCTTTAGCTTGTTGTCTCCCGGCTGTGGGCTAACTGCTAGCTGGCTCTGACATCTGCTCTTCAGTGCTTGTGTCATTTTCTGTGCCTCTCTTCTGGGGGACAGCTTGATTTATACCTTCAGACAAGATAAAACCAATATTTCTGCCTCTGTAAGGCTGGAAAACCACCATCCAGGACAGTAATGACATACGAATATAAGACATTCATGCTTTTGCTGGCCCTCCTGTCCTGTGAAATGGATGCATCATTTCTGAAATGACTGGTTATCTTGGATTGAGATAATCATGGCATTTATGACATGTATGTACTCTTAGATAACCCTAATGCAAAAAGGGTAAGTAAATGAAGTTATGTGATGACAGATGCACTCTTGTTGTTAATTGATCGACTACTTTAAAGAAATTTGCAGCACTAAGTTGCTAAAATTGTTCTGTATGTTGCTATCAGAACTACTAGCCCTTAACTAATAACAGAGCTTAACAGAATGGTTCTCAATTATTTTTTTTCCACGTGGACTGCAATTTACCAAAAACTACTCTCTCAGAGATCCCCTGTTCTCTTGTTAATAACATTTCTCTAAATTGCTTGCAAAATCTGCTTACATAGGAGAAAAAAATGGAAAGCAATTTTCTTGTTATTTCTTTTTGTTGTTGCTAAATCCCATGTAAAACCAGAGACTAAGACCTGGGAGGAATGAAGATTTTAATCCAGCTTTGAAGCAGAATTTTGTGCCTAAAGAGGCATAAACTTGCTTATCTCACTAGTCTTAGTAGTTTGAAGATGTTGGCATGAATGCTATCGGGTTTTAAAAGTTTTTAATAATATTATATTTCATAAATGTTAAAGTAATACTTGATCGATGTTGGAAATGAAGTATGAAACTTTCATGTTGTTGTTGAAACCTTCATTCCTGTATTTCAGTTGTCAGTCTGTAGTCATTCTGAGTGAGGTGAAAGCTGCTGTGTGCTCTCTGCACCAGCTACCAGGGAAATGTCACAGCACAGGGTTGCTTGTGCAAGCAGTGTACTCACAGGTCCCTGCATATGCTCTTTCTATGAAGGGTGGGATTTAGGATGAAACTGCTACTCCTAGCCCGTGTCAATCTTCCCTCAGCTCCAGGTGTCCATCGTCTGATGGGTTTGGGGAAGGAAGAGGCTGGAATATCTCTGCCCTTTTCCAATCGCTTTCACAGTCAGAGAGACCAGAATGGATTCCAACATACCTGGCCTGAGATATAGCTCTACAAATTGCTGGGGTTGTTGGAAGCATTGTGACAGAGACACATTTTGTTAGAAACGAGAGCTAAAACTGCACAGTTTGATTCCCAGCTCATATATGGACTTCCTAGATTTAGCGAACTATTCCCTTTTGTTAGCTGGGAAATGTGGCTAGTGGTTGTACCAAATGCAATAAAGATAGTTGCTGGTACATGTGAAGTTTCTTAATCCTCTCTAATAAAAGATCCAATAAAAATATATGCAAATATATATATATAAACAAATTTCTGAAGAGGAAGTTGCACAATGTTTGAACTTGCAGTGGTTTTTAGGTTGTGTAATTGCTTTAAATATGGCAGCTTGTGTTTTTAAAATAGATTTTAAATAACTAGACCTCTGGAAATTATCTTTCAGAGTATGTGAGGAAGAGAATATTTAAGTAGAGTGAAATGGCCAATAATTCCTAATGCAAATTTTGACCCACTCTCTGGTGAAGACAGGTTGCCTTTGGGACAAGTGATTTTACCTGCCAGTCATACAGAAGTTGTTCAAAAAGTGATCCTCATCCTCAACCCCTAAGCCACCATGAGAATCATCATTTGCTATCTGGTCAAAGCACAAATGTAAAACTCGAGCTGCCTCTACAAAAATTGACTCTGTGATAGGGAAGGAATTACTAGAATGTAAGGGAGGGAGTTCGTGCTTGAAAAGGCCTTGACATTTAAATTATAAAAAGAGTTAAAAAAAAAAAAAAAAACAGGAAAAAACCCCTGTATGAAACAATTTATAAAATTGTCAATCTGCTATCTGTGTCACTTGAAATAGCAGCAAATAAAGCACAAATTTTCCTCATCTCTTCACAGCAGTAGAGGCCAAATTTGGCCCTTATCTGGTCTAGCAGAACACAGTTTTACAGGATTAGTTCAGCACACCTTGAAACCTACTTTGACTTTGCTTTTCCTTTACTGGACATTGTAGAGGCTTTGAACATTTAATATCTGATGAGGCTCATGGGACCATGTTATTCTAGAGAAAAAGAAGGCTCTCTGTGGGTGTAGATTTGCCTGAACTGTTAAGAAAAGCTGTGCATACAAGCACGAGTGCTGATGCAAATATGAGAACTAAATGTGGTAAGGGACATAGCAGTCAGCTGGCTCACTTCAGTACCATGCACTGAAGGGAGAAGTTTTCTAGCCAAGGCAAACAGGATGGCACTGACAGCTCATACACCTTCTTTATGTGATGGATATGTATCCTTTTAGCCTACAGATAGAAACTAAAATTCAGTTGCACTCTTATATATTCACAATTTCACATTCATCTACATGTAATAAATTTCTCACCATTTTAAAATCCTAAGTACACATGCTTCACCTTCTTTGGCCTTGACTGACATAATTTTTCTATAAACAGCTAAGAATACGTTAAATTATATTAATAAGATAAATATGTTTATAAGCAAAAAAAATACAATAAATTTCAAAATATGAATAATAGAACTCATGGAGTATATAATATTAAAGTTGGGAAACTCGGAATGAACTTTTTTTGTTTATTCTGTAGTGTCATGAAATTTAATAAATGCCATTTCATTAATGTTACCTAATACACAAACTCATGAAATTGTCAAAAGTAGAGATACACAAATTTCATTAGCATCACCAAATTTCTATAAGTTAAGATTCTATATTAAACCCCAGTCATGGTTTTTGTCTTCAGAATTGAAACTAGAATTACATATAGATGTGAACTTAAAATATAAAATAATGAAGATTTGGATAAATTGTCCCAGGTCTTTGTCTGCCTATGCTACTGTAATGCTTTTGTTTTTTAGGAACAAACACCCGTTACCTAAATATGGTAACTCTGTGTAATTCTACAGCAGTTCATTTGTTTTGGCTTTAATCTTTCCTGAGGGCATATTTATCTTTTCCACAGAGAAACAAAAGCATATTTTCATGACATTACAAAACATAGAAAGAAACAAGTTGGAGAAAAATAAATCTCCTAAGAGCATAATTTTCAGACAATGATTATAGTTCATATTTAAAGAAAACATCATATGGAAAAGTCTAATTTAAGAGAATGAAAGATAATTGTGAAGATGAACAACACACTAGACAGCACAAGGAACCACAAAGGTTGACAGATTCAAAGGACTGATGTCTTCATAGCCTTCTGCAAGGATGCAGAGCAAGACTGGTTGTCATTTGCTAACTGTCACTGTGATGGAGGACTATCTTTTAAAATAGAAGGAGAGCATAACAAGAAAGGATTAAATTCTAATTTAACTATATCTTCCTTTCTTACACACATGATTCATGTTCCTAATTAATGCCAATTAGAGCTGAACTCAGTACTGTACAACAGTTAACTCTTTTTTGGCACTGCAAAGCATGCTATAAGTGCACATAAGGACATGACTACTACTTATGAATAGCACTATTCTAAAAGGTAATTTTTTAATGTCAGTGTCAGCATTTCCTTCCCTTAGTGAATTTTCAGAAGCAATACATCAGAATCTTTCTACAATCACACTAGTTCAGATCTTGTGCAAGAGGATTGATATTTTTACAAAACCTTGAATTCTTTTTTTTTTTGTACTGTGATGTTCATCTTCACAAAGAGAAGCTTTTAAGGCTTCTGACTCTTCATAATCTGTGAATCTTCACATTAAAGCCTTTATCGAAATTACTCATCTATGGGTCAAATTTAAGGTCACTTTCTGTAATTTCTGCACTAATTCACAGTTTGAATACGATATTTTAACTTGACTGAACTTTCATTTTCAGGAAAGCACTTAAAATGGAACTAAAAAGAGGATGGTAGTTCTGCCATCACAAGAAGCCATATGGAGAAGCAAGAGTCAAGAGGTACAAGTTACAACAGAAGAGGTTTTAGAAGTAATCATGAGAAAGGAATTTTTAACACAGAAAACAGCCATTTATTTGAACAACCTTCCCTCAGACATGGCAGAATCCCCATCACTGGAGATTTTAAAGATGTGATTGGGCATAGTGGCAGATAGCCTCCTCTGGGTTCCCTTTCCCATAAAAGTTTGGACCAGATGATCTTTTAAGGCCCCTTCCAACCTAGGCTATAATCTTATTAATACTTACAGAGTATGTTGCTTTCATCTTGTTGTTGAAAGTCTTCCCAGCTCTTTTCTCCTTGAAGTTTTGTGTCCAGTGTACCATGACCACACCAGTCTGATTACGACAATGTGGTATTTGGTAGACAGGGGTGAGCAATGCCCTGAATCAGCTACAAGACTTTAGACTCAAACTTGTAAGTCTTGCTGGGCTGCTGTTACACATCCATTTTTGATCAGCTCATGTTTGACACCTCTCAGTCATGTCAGTCTGCAAAAGACCACACAGACAAGTTCTCTGAGTGCTTGCAATATGCACGAGTGGAAGAGAGCTGTATTTTGCAGAACATATGATACAAATGGAGATATGAGGTGATAAATACTTAGATGAGAGTTTTCACCACCTGGATGGCAATAAGGCAAACATCACAGTTTTGAAAACTTCTTGGATATGATAAGTCAGAGAGAATCTTGAATTTCAGACTACATTTTGGATATAATTTGGGTTGTAGGTACAGAAGGAAGATGTTTTCTGCAAAAGTTAAACATGAGAAAATGTGCATCAATTATGAGTACATCTATTGTATTGTCCTCTGCAGAAAGGTAGCATGAGACAAAATATTTATGTAAGAAGAAAATCGGTGAGATACCTATGCAACTGCTTAAAAGCTTTGAATTATGAATAACAGTACAGCTCAGAAGATAATCCCTGAAAATGAGAAAGGGTGTTCAAAAGGAATTAAGACCCATGAACTTCAGTGAGTGATTTCAGGAAGAGAACCATTGCCAAAGGCAACTGACTTAGTGAGAAGTATGGTGCTGAGTTTTGGGCAACCAAAAATTATTACAGAGTGGATCAAGAACAGCCTGGTAAAGTACAAGGGGTAAAACTATCTTGAAAATAGTCCAAATTGAGTGAAAGAGAGAAAAACTATCCAGTGCTACAACAGACTACTTTTTGTTTATGTAGGATAAAAGCAAAGACTGATGAGAACAGAGTTGCCAGCAGCATTCCTCCACATCTCTCCTGAAATCACAGAGTATGTCCCAACAGTGTAAATTATCATACTGCTACTAGCTTCGATCTTTTCTTCATTTTCACATGTTCTGAAGGATGTCTAAACCCATGATGGCTTATGGCTGTATAGAAAGGTAACTTATTTTTCATGTCTATTTTGGTCTTAGCTGAATGCTGGAAATTAAGGAGTAAACAATGGTCATCAATGCCATGATTAGTATTCCTATATGTGGCATAACACATTATAACATTCTGTGGGTGTCTTTGTTTGTTTTGGAGTTTTTTGTTTGCTTGGGTGTTTTGTTGTTGTTGTTTTTGTTTTTTTCTGGCATGATTCATCATTTACTTCAGTGAATTAAAGAAAAAAAAATCCTATCAAAACACAAACCATACAAAAATAAATCCTTCAAAGAAATGTATCTCCAGAAATCCAGGTGCACTGGATAAAGTAAATTTTCAGCACATACTGATTGCCACAAACAAGATAGTAAGACATAATATGATTTAGATGGCACATTGAGAAAACAATTTTATGGAGGATTCAGTAGCAAATTGGCATATGGAAAGAAAAGTAGCAACCATTGTTCATATACTGACAGTTAATGATAAAAAACAGTTTGACATGGGCAAGCCTTAGGAATATCCACATTTTCAACTTTGAGGGAAACCTCACAGTATTGTAGATATTTCATGAGTATTTTCCCTTGTCCAAGAAGCCATCCCTCTTCTTTCTTTCTATATCCATCCCTTCTTCCTTTCTATATCCACCACTTCTTTCTCTACACAGAGATCTCTTTGCTATGTTTTTACGGTTTTTTATGCTTGTTCTGAATAAAGATTTTTCAGCTTTCTCTGTCACTTAATAAGTATGTTAAAAGAGGAGAAAAATATTTTTGTTGAAATGAAAAACAGTAGTCCTGCCACCATGCACCAGTGCAGAGAACCTGACTTGGTCTTCCCAGTAGCTTCCCACTAGGTACTGAGGGGCTGGTTTTATACTCCCATATTTATCTTGTATCTTACCTTATACCCCCTTATATAGCTTATATCTTCTATGGAAAATATCAACAAGATTTATCTTATATATGCTGTACACTTTGTTTTAAGGATACACTCATTTAAAAGAAATTATGATAGACTCTTAGTTTAACTAAGCCTTATTTTTTATGGAAAATATATACTAAATACTTTATAAGAAAAATTATTCCTAAAGATGTACATATCCTGCTTCTTCAGATGTGGGGTACTACTGCATGTATGTGAGGTCAGACTTTGGTGTCAGAGTGGTATTCTAAATTTTTGAGAGTTAAGAAAATGTATGTGTGTTCATATATATATATATACTTATGTATACATGTGAACACTTAACATGTATGGGTTTAGACCTCTTATATTCATCACAGATTAAATCACTGACTTGTCACTTTGGTTTCTCTGTTACACTTTTGTTAATTCAGATCTTCTAGGCAGAGAAGGAATGCAATGCTTTGTATTGGATGGTTTGCTTATAACAAAAGACTCCAGAGACTTTCCATCAGAGAATATAAAATGAAGTAAGCTAGAAAATAAAACACCTTACAACAAAATGCATTTGAGGATGTACAGGTAACAGTTCAGGCACGAATGATCAGTGTATCTGCACAGATGCCCATCCTCAAAGGCAAATCAGCAGGGTGCCAACTTTGGTGGCACTGTTTTCAAAAACACAGCTTCAGGACATGACATGACCTATTTCACAGTCCATGACATGAGTCATTTATCCTTTTATGTTCATGGCATAGAGCTATATATGTCTTATCTGTGACAAATGGAAATAAATTCCTTTTCTGAAAACAATTTCACAGTCAGTCCAGTATCTGTGTTAAGAAACATGGTTTCATGCAAAACTTTGTTTGCACAGTTTTTTTAAACAAGTCTTGCCTCAGAGTGGAAAAATAAGAGATAAATGAAAATCTGAAAGATTCTGAGGAGTAGGAAGAGATAAAAAGAGAGACAAGCAGAAATAATGTCTAAAGTATGAAAAAGAGTGGGGGAGATCTCTGAACATCTTACAGAAAAAATAATAATACAAGTAGCACACAGAAGAAAGATCAGAGCTTCTACAGATGACTAGCAAGGTAAAGAAGGCTTTCACAGACAAGTCATAAGAAAACAAAGTCATAATCTTCTGACAGTCATGTTTTAGGACTATTTTTTTAGCTGTTGATTCTTTTCTCCTTATTTGTTAAATCTGTTAACACAAACCTAACTCAGCTGAGCTATTGATCAATGTTTATCTCTTGAACAAAGCGATTTGAAAGCCAAAAAGTCTTTACTGCCTTATGCCATGTTGCTTTGTCCCCAGAATAAGAAATCTGTAAATCATTTTATATGGATAATATTCTTTCTAGATAAATGTGCTTTCTTCTATGTTTCATACAGTATTACACACTGTATCAGAAATTATGAAGAACTAATAAATGATATGCATATAAATAAAACATTATTTAATGCAGTTAAGATGGGTTAGCTTGATCTTATCATCACACGTATTTCACTTCACTGATAGATTAAAAGAAAATGGAAAAAGACAATATGCCTCTCAGGGAAAGTTACTTGCTTGATGATCCTTCTTACCTGGCTGATAGCAAAACTAGTTCTCCTTCTATGTCATCAAAACATCCAGAATCAAGGTCTCACTTAGAGCATGAAGGATGGAAAAGGAGCTGCATAGCTTTACCTTAAAACTTTACAAAGTTCACTGCTTCCACTGGAAAGTTATCTTTGGGAATGTTAAAGTGAGGCAAACTCATCTCCGGGATTGAGAGTTTATTGCTGATTTTTCCCGTAAAGCTACCCAACAGATAGCAATCTGAAGCTGAATCACCTCAGCTGTTGAATAGATGGAGTGGTGCCTGGCTGGAAGCAACAGCAGCTTGATAGCGTGAGACTGTGATTTAGAGAAGTAAAGAAAAAACTAATCCCTTCCCTAACACCGACTTTTACAGGCTAGCTTTTTCAGACTGAATACTGGAAGTTATATACATAAATCCAAGAAACCTTGGAGTAAGTGCCTCCTCCCACCCTCTTTTCCATTAAGACAGAAAGCTGCGTGGTGGCAACACTTTATTGTTAAACAGCTGTTTCAGCTGGCCTGATGTACCAGCTTACTGTGGGCATCTGCACGGGCTCTTCTGGGTTCTTCTTGATGCTCCAATATGCACAGTAGCAGTCCTATCCAGCCCTTTGACCTTATAGAAAGAAAGATATAATTTGCAATGTAAGTTTTCTCCAAAGGGAAAGATTTGCTTTGTTGCTTTGTGAATTCAGATCCACTCTAAAATAAATATTCAATAGCATGAATATCATGTAATGTAATATGTGCTATTTGCATTTAGAAATATTAGACTTCTATGGTTACTGAATTACTGACTGTGATAATATTTCTCAAAATTACTTATAAAACAGCCATAAGGGAAGAGTAAAGAAAAGTAAAATCCCAAACCCTCAGTTACCTATCCCTATTAACTTTAGTTTGTTAGCTCTTCTCACAATGTAACATTTAATACAGAACCTCTTTTCAAAAGAAAGCTTTAGAAATAATGTGCTGAGACTTCACAGTGTGCTTCATCAACCCAATATACAGCAGGAGACTTATAGATTTGCTGTGGTCTTTCTTCAGTGTATGTAAGCTGTTGGCAGTGTGCCCAGCTAATTTGAATCTGATTACTGGCATAAATTCACTTGGCTGGGAGAACCTTTTAATAAAGTAGTTCAAGTTCATTTGAGCCAAAAAGATGCTGATTTTTTTTCACATTTCAAGGCACATTAAAAAAAGTGTATTTGAACAGAGTTTACCTGTGTGGGCAGCAGTACATTGCTCACATCGAACTTGTCTTAATCTTCTGCCCAGTACTCTCTCAAGTGTTTTTAAGAGGTGGATTCTGGACTGATCCTGGTTGCCTGTTTTATTGCTGGCCCAGAGAGGACAGAAAGCAAATGTCAGTATCAAAATTAGTGTTTGGTGTTTTGCCTTTCTCTGTCTTCTGAGATTCCTCTTTTGGACTTTGAAAGACATGTCTAGAGGTTAAAAGACAGGAGACAGTGGACAAATTGAACTTCAGAATTGAAAGATCATTTCAAATAAATTTTCTGTTTTCCCTGTGGTGGTCTGTTGCAAATAAATCTTGGTCTAATGGCTGCGTTTGCACTAGCCTTAAGTATAAAAGATTAGTAGACTTTTAGGGAATCTTCAGCCAGAAGAGACCATTAGATCATATGGCTGGACTGTCTGTATATCTCACGTCATTACATTTCACAAAGTTGCCTTTACATTGAATCTGATAACTTCTGTCAAACAGTCTTCCAAAAAGAAAGAGAAATAAAATTGCAAGACATCTGGATGTGCTGAATTTTATGTTAACAGTGTGTATCTGCAACTAAACAGTAGAGGTAGGTGTGGCTTTTCTTCCTCAGGAAATGCTGGTTCTGATGACATTATGGCATTTGAGCTAAAGGGTTTATTTCAACTGTACTTTCTTTTGAGAAAAAAAAAATGACATTTGCATTTTCAAAATGAAAATAAATGTATTCTCTCTTTTGTTGACATGAAATAAAGTATGAACTGAAATCATGGAGTCATAGAATGGCTTGGGTTGGAAGGAACCTTTATGATCACCTGGTTCCAACAGAGCTCAGCATAATGGTCCAGTTGGGATCTCATGAGGCCAGAGGAGCAGAACCACCTCCCTTCACCATGGGTTTTCCTGCAGCCCAGGATATGATTGCCATGTCATGTCAAGGTTCTCATCCACCAACACCCCACAGTCTTTCTCCCCAGGGCTGTTCTCAATCCGTTTTCTGCCTACACTTGTGCTAGGGATTTTCCTGACCCAGGTGCAGGACCTTGCTGAAGTTCATGATGCTGGCACAGACCCAGCTCTCACGTCTATCAAGGCTGGCATCCCTTCCCTCTGGTGTGGTAACTGGACAACACACCTTGGTGTCAGCTCACTTGCTGGCTTGAGAGAATTCAATCCCACAGTCCATGTCAAAAGACATTAAACAATGGCAGTATCAATACTGACTGACAAGGAATGTCACTTGTCACAGATTTCAACAAAAACAAGGCATGTCAAAATAACAACTAACAATTTTGATAGAGAGGAGGAATAATTCCAATTAAAAAAGATTGTTCAGTCTATGCTTAATTGGAAATCAAATCAGTTTCTTTTGGAAATATTCATCATGAAACCTCCTTCCTATTAGGTTTTTTTTGAGTCAGACAGATACTCTTGAAAAACAGGAGCCATGGTCAGGGACAACTACCTGTAGGTGGCCTTACTTGAGCAAGGTATGACTGGACAAGATGACTTCCAGAAGTCCCTTCCAACCCTACCCTTTCCATAATTTGGATTCTGATAGAAAACTGGGATACTTTAATTCAGTGGTAATAAGCTCCCCTCATATCAGTCAAAATATGTTTTAGAGAAATACCTCTACATTAATTTAATTAGGGAAACTAATAGCTCAATTCTGAACTTCCCAGGATTTATTTAAAATAAACTGTCTGTAGGCCATAAAAATCTGGAGTAGCCTCTTCTAAGATAGAAATATTTCTTAGATCTCTACAGATTAAGGGATTGTTAAAAAAATTTGCTGTCTAGTAATATTCCCATTCTTTTCTATCTTTTTCAAGTGCATGCCCCAAAGTGCATGCTGTATTTCCTCTTTGCAAATATAGCACAGAATATTTATTGAAGACTTCTGTTTGCATCACTCATAAATTTTACCAGCTCTTTCTTTCCTAGGACAATAGTTTCTGCTAAAAATCTTTAACTTCTAATTGACATATAGAGTGCTTCTTTTCCTTAGCCTTATCCCAAGCAGTTTCCTGTGATACATTCAGTATCAATCTAATAATTTCAGTGCATGACACAAAATTATATCAATTGCAAAGCATTTCTGCATTACTACATGCAGCTGTTTTTCTTTCCCCCAAGTAGCTGTCTTGAATTCATCTCAAAAATAGGATGGGCATTTAACTGGTGTCCTTTCTCAATTGTGAAACTATACCTTTTCTGTTGTGAGCATAATATCATACACTCCAAAACAAATAAAATAAAAATATATCTTACCTTGCATTTAATTTCTCTTTACTGCATAGTAATAAATCAACTACAATAAGACAAATTGCACCCTTCATATTTGTTGCATTATAGAAAATGCACATTAATTTTTTTATGAATCTTCTACTACAATATTAATGATAAGTTAAATATATTGGTACTCTCAAATGAGCAACCTCTAAACTTTCATTTTCCTAATCTAAGATGGGAAGTACCCTGTTTACAAGGCAAACTGTCAAGGCTTTATTGGGAAATGGTTAGAACTCTGGAATATGAAATGTGTAAAGATCTTTAACAGTATAAAATATTGTTACAATATAAAATATTGTTATAAAATACTCAGTTGTATGGACAAGGATAATTATGGCCATATTGAAAATCAAGAAGTAACTTCTACATCCTCATCATCAATAAAATCAATTATACCAGTACAGTTTCCTGAAATACTACCTACTTTTCTTCTGGGCTGTGTAGATTATATATCGTGAGACCTATTGCCTGAAGAGTATATAAACTAAAAACTTTTCTAGGGCCATTGTTTCCCATTTTTTATTCTCACATTGCTAATCAGACATAACCCAAGTAGTTTGAAATGTCATGGCATGGGATACAACAGAGTCTATCTCATGCATGTGAAAAAATTCCGTATATGTTTTGGTAAGAAAAAAATTATGATATAAATTATAAACGCTTATATAATTTAATTTGTTCTCAAATCAATGCATTACTAATTGTCTCCTTGGCTTATCCTCTACTGAATATTTTTTTCCTTTTGATGCAGTGTGTACCAATGAGATAGCTCTCTTGGTTCTCAGTTACTATAACAAATTTGTGTAATGTCTACTCTACTTATGCATATATTTGCATGTGAAACCCAAAGCAGAAATATAATTTTAAAAAATCCAGGCTCAGAAATCTTGGTGTATAATTAAACACGTTACAATTTTTTTTGAGAGAGATTTGCTATTATGGGGAAATAGGACAGTTGCTAACTATACTCAAAATACATTTTAGAAATCACACAATAAAATTCCCCTAAAAAGTTGCTTTGCAATGACATGATTCAGTCATTTCTCATTCAAGTCTGTACCTTTTCTTTTCCCATCCTTTCACCATCAGGAATTTGCTTATTCAGGAACAGAGAAAATGAAAGATGTGGGTAGAGCTTTTCAAAAGCAGAGTGACAGTGATAATCTACTAGCAAAGACAGTGAAAGAGCACATAGTTTTGGTTGACATGATAACTGTCAAGCTGCAGAGATGATATTTTTATTCAGAATATAACAAAACCCGTGTGTTCCACGTTACTTCTTGGAATCACTCACCTAGATCCCCTCTGAGCAGCCTGCAGTCCAGGAGGCCTGGATGTGCATTTGCGAATGGATTCTCAGTCACCAGCTGAAGAACTGGGCTGAGCCAGCCCCATGGGTGTGCAATCACCAATGAGCTACAGTGCCCCAGAGATGCAACTGGACTCTGGTTTCTGCCCTGATGCAATCTGGGTGTCCACTATGCCAGAATAGTCATTCAATTACATTCAAAAGGAGGTTAGAATCAAATACAAGAGAAAGACAAAAGTTTATGCAAGAGATGCAGGTTACCGGATCTATTTACAAACTCGTAAAATATTTAAATGCAATTATAATTATGAGAAGGATCAGGTTTAAAATACTATTACTTTACAAGGAATGGCATGCAATTCCATGTAAATTCTCACAGCAGATTATAGCCCTCCACAAGTGAAATAATTTTGAGTTTTCATTAAAAAAAAAAAATCAAGTTCTCCCTTTGACTGTACATGATATTAAGAACATCCAGTGATGTTTTCCAATAAAATATGAATTTCGATTCCCCCAGGAATTAGTTATGTCTACAATCAGTGTTAACTATCATTTTTATAAACAAAAATATTGTTAGCTTTAATAATTGTTACATCATCTATTATACTAGATGATTGACAGATAAAGGAAACTGCACATGGATAATTAATGTTTCTGAAAGGTTTAAAAAGACTAAGTTTGAAATTTTTGATCTAAATATTAACTGATATCTTTTGACACATATATAAGCATAAATGCATTTATTGTTTCCTAATCTGCATATTCAATATAAAAATTATTTTTGAGGAAATATACAATCTAGCATATCCATCAAAAAGTTTGAGATGCAGTAATTATGTCCCAGCTGACACAAGTTAATTCAATAAAAAAATCGGTTTTGCAAGTATTACACAGTGCAAAATGTGCACCTGAAAACCTATATGAACTACTTCTTTTTCAGAGAGTGAACCCCATGATTCATCTAAGGACTAAAAGTAAAAATTGCATTTAATATACTTTCTTTTGAATAGTTTCTCATTGGTTTGTTAAGGTATTATGAGTTTTTAAAATTGAAATGCAAATATAATTTAAATGCTTTGAAAAAGTGTTTTCTTTTACTAATGCATTGCTTACATAACCTTTTTTATAGAGATATAAAATAAAAAATGATTAAAAAGATGTTTTAATCTCTGCACATAAGTGAATCTGTCAGCTCCATTTCATCATGCAGTTGTAAAAGGTATAACTAGTTAATGGGGTTAATATACAGACATCTCTGAGGGCCAATGGCTATTATTTACAGTGGTTCATAGATTACAGTAAGAGCTTTTTTTGTTTGGCCAAGGAATGCAAGTCTGCAAAAACTTTCATAACAACCTGCATTCATTGGCAGTGTTAGAGCTACTATCATTCCTGGTTTGTGCTCCTTATGTTCATCACTTTGAGTGGCACCTCGACATTTACAGCCTCTGGAAGTGAACTGGATGAAGGTACTTGCCCAAGTTTATACCAATGTCATTTTTCTGTAGCAAAGAAGCAAGCTCCAAGTACTTGAACAGAAGGAAGCACCAGGGACAAAACTCTTGAAGTAAATTAATTTTGTCTGTCAGTCTTCAGTGTGATAAAGTCAATGGAATGTTAAGAAGCTGAGTAACAAAGTCATTTGGTGATTCTCACATTAAAAATTGACCTATAAAGACATATGGGTATGCTGGTTTCAGTCACATGTTATAAGCTGACAGCTAAATCTGTTTGCTACAGTAAAGAGTGAATTGAGGAATTACAGAAGACTGTGCATTAAAATATACAAAGCTATTTATAGTTGCACACAGACCACTTCTGATCTATCACTGCTGATCCCTATTTGCATGACTGTATCTAACCATTGAAGGCAAAACAATTTCAAAGACTTATTTATTCATTAATCAATATATTAATGATTGCCCATTTGAATATGTCCTATATATACAACCTGCGTCAACATTTGTTTACTATTGCAAAACAAAATGACAACAAAGAGTGCCCTCCTATAGTTTTTGCTTTACTATAAAATTTATTGCAAAGGCAAATATGAAGGTCTAGATAATATCTGCACTTTACTTAAGTCCTTCATAATTTAATGAGCTGTAGCTGAAACAGTCTTCTAAGGGATCTAAATTACTTTAAAGTTACTGTGGTTCCTCAGTATTTCCTCCATCATAACACAGATGAAATTGGACTTAAATGTCATACAAACATCAAATTATTAAGAGATCACAAGTGCCCTTTTTGATCACTAGATACAGCAGGGTCTCAATGGCCCCTCTGAGACAGTTTATGCTGAAGAAAAACATACACATGAAACACTCATGCCTATGAAGTAACAGAATACCCACACCTCTGTGCCACCAGGTGCTCACTTGCTGCTTTCTTTCAATTTCTTCTGATTGAAATTTCTTTTATGTAAGATACTAAGGACCATAGGCTATTGTGATAGCAAAAATTACCCCAATCTGAAGCAGATCAGCAGACTATGTACTAAATAGCAATCTTTTTTTTTTCTTTCTCCTCAACAATCATTTCTTTATTTGTTTACAGGAAAAATAATTAAAAAAACCTGGTTATGTCTACCCTCATCTTTTTCATGTAACTAACCTGGCAGAATTTTAGAGGATTGTGTGTTCTTAGGATATGCATTCACATACTAATCAGTAAATGTCCTGCAAAGCAGAGTTTCTAATAATAAACAAATGCATAATAAATTTTATTATTTAGAATTTGATCATCAATATGTACATGTTTCTGCAGTTTTTTTGCTTCATTTTGATTTATATATATATATATATATATATATATATATATATATATATACAGAAGAAATGCAAGAAGGGAAAGAGAGAAGAAATACCATTCCTGTCAGAATGTATTGTGGACACATACATCGCTAAACATGTTTGTGTTGGAATTGTAAGATCTGCCGTATAGAAATTTTCTTGAAATGTACCAATGAAAGAGACATTGAGCCATTAGGTGGCAAAGGGCCACCTAAGGAGTTGTTGGTTTTTTTCTTCCATTCATCATTTCCCATCATCTCCTCTCTGGCATTGGCACATTGCACTGAGTTGCAGCATTCTCCTTGGTAGCCAGTACAAAATCAGGGTCTTCAGAAGTGTTCCTTTCTCTGATATCTCTCCACTTACATTAACACTTCTAGAAACATCAGGAAATAGAGCTGTCAGAAAAAAAAAAAAAAAAAAAAAAAAAAAAAAAAAAAAAAAAAGATTAAAAACCCCAATGGGAAATAACCACTAAAACAACAAAAAACTTTGTGAAAACTATTAACAACCTCTTCCTCTTTTCTTTTGTGCCCAAGTTCTTCCCTTAATGCTGATCACTTACACATTATTACTGCTTGCTCAAAGGGCCTTATGTTTTAAGGCACTCTCTCTCTGAAACACATCTATATAGTTTAGTTTATACTGTTATAACTGCAAGAGTGTGACTCAGAAAATATTATATTTTTTTATTTAAATTTCTTTTTATCCTGGCTAATCAGAAGTATTTAATTCTAAAGCATTCCTTTATGGTTTGAAAATTTATCGAAAGAAATGGACTGCACACATACTCTATCTTCTGGGTAATTTTTGTTTAATTTACTGAAAAAAGAACAAGTTTTACTATTTCCAGTCCTTAGAGTCAATAAATCCATATATTATTACACCTCATTCATCTTGATAAAAGTAAGAATAGAAGGTAAATTCTTACTCAATGACCAAATCCTTTTTGCAAGGATTTGTCCCCCTAAGAAATCAAACAGTGTCTTACTATTTGATTACTGTTCTACAGTATTTGTTCTGGGTATGTGGAGAATCTCATTTATTCTCCCAATGTCAGCTTCTACCTCAAACAAAATGTGACATTATTGTGTTTGATGACTATCATGATGGTATGGGATTTGGTTGGTATATGTAGCAGACTTTATATTGCTTTAAATTTTTAAATGTGTTGACTGTGAGCAAATGTTTGCCCAAGAATTTTATTATGCAGAAAGAAAATAAAAGGTTACTTGTGAAAGAAATGGGACTGTTTCGAGAATTTTTTTTTCTTTTTTGTATATCTCCTCACTGAGATTTGATAGCTCTCCTTCCTTTTTTTTTTTGGCTCTTGAAGTTCCACATAAACAGTGTATGCTAGAAACATGATATGTACAAAATACAACACTCAAGAATTAGTTTTTCCTCTGAGGCAGAGGTACATTTTCAAATTAGTCACTACTGAGACTCTTGAAATGAGTAGAACAGCACCAAATCTGCTTTTTAGCGTACTTAATAAACAAGGGGGACAGACTGTTCTTGCTGCTTGTTGCTTTTTGCAAATAAAGTCAGCTAATGTACGAACTTATTTCCCAGTCTTGCAAGAGTAGAGCCATGCTGGTATCATGTGCTGGTCAAGTTCAACACAAACCCTATTACAGCTACCCCTCATGACTTTTGAAAACTCATTGTACTAGTGAGAGCCTTAGTAAGCTGCCTAACTTGTAATCCTCTATTTATTCATAGTAACTGATGGGAGGAAGGAGACAACAATTTTTTAGAAAGTTCTCAGAAGCTGGAATTCTGTCTTATGTCAAATTAGGGCATAGAAGTTACCAAGGACATCCAAAAATGGGGTTTTGTGCCAGTTGTATAAGTTTAGTTATTTTGCTAGGTTGCCATCCCCTCAGTAGGAATTAAGAGTGGCTAACCTTACAGTACAGAAAGATTACTGCAGCAGAAATTTGCACTTACATAAGGAGTTACACAATGGTACACAGTGGGAAATAATATTACCATGGGGGTTTTTTTATTATTTCAAAGAAATTTTCCACTATTTTCACATGACTTTATGCAGAAAGATAGGAGTTAGTATGAGCTTCCAACTTCCTTGGGAAGAGCTTGGGAAAAAAAAACCTCCAAAATTATTATACTTTTATTTTCAGTTTAACAGTCTTCTAAACTAAAAAATGTTTTGAAAGTCTTAGTAAAAGTTAACTGCTTGCTGGGCAGAATTATCAAAAGTGTAACTAATAGGCTGTTGCAAATAGTTACTTCATTCATATCTAGAGTACAGAGACCAGTTTTGTAGTCCTGGGTGTATTTTGTCACATAGTGCACATCTAGTTTATTGATGGTATTCATGGTACATGTTTTTTGATGTGCACTCCTTTATTCAGTCCTATTTAGACAGAATCTGTTCTTTACATGGATTTTTGTGAGGTTTTGTTTTGTTTTGGATTTGTTTTCAGACACTCTGTAGAAAATTACAAAAATCTGTGACATATATGAAGACACAGGTAACATATACTGTAAAAACTTATGGTTACATATAATGTGCAGCTTATGGACTAACATCAAATGCATTGTCCAACATTTAACATTACCATGCATATTTATATTAAGTAATTTCAACTATTAATCTGATTGCAACATAAAGCCCATGTAATTTTCAATAAAACAAGTGAATAAGTTTTAGTCAATTCTATATGTTTGAAACATGCTTACCTGGACACAAACCCTTTCTCTGTATGTGCCACAGAAAATGAATGCATTGGCATTTAAAATTGTGTTGCCAGCATTAAATCTTAGGGTCTAGATACAAGAAAAAAAAAAGTGTAGTATTTTAGTGTGTGATTTTCAGTCAAGATCAATTTTCTAGACCAGTCTCTAATATTTTGCCTGGTTGAAAATATCTGATGGTGTAGTTATCTCTTCTACTTTGTACAGTAATAAAATAATTTGACAGGGTATTTGCTTTATAAACCATTGCCCATTTGCTTCACTGAGACTGTTAGAGATTTGTAGCTTCTCAAAAATTAGATGATGTTTTCAGAATATGTTATAAAAAAAATCATGCTTATCTATCAACATGGCCATATTTAGTTGCTGCTGCTTTTTTCCCCTTTCTTTGTTTCCTTCCCAAAACGTTTGCACATTGACCTACGCATGAAGTGACCCTTCCTGAGAGAAGAGTGGCCAAATTTAAGGGGGCAGAAGGAGTACTGTAGCACAGAAACATGATCAACTCTTCCTTTCTCTGTGCATGAGAAAACTAGATACATTAATTTTGGAGTTGCTTTTAGAGATATTAAAAGAGCATGAAATAATAGCTTACCTCTTTATTTTCCTTTTCTCTGATGCATCGAGAAAAATCTGAGTCTATCCAAATGAAGGCTTTATCTACACAAATATTCGATTTGCATAATGCCAATGAACATTTTAGATTAACTCGGGTTTTTGATTGCCTACATTTATATGCAGGTTTCCCATTTTGGAAAAATACTTTATTGTTTAGCCTTCTGTTTTACTAGCAATTTGGGGCTATGCTGCCATCAGCTTCTTGTGGTTTTCCCTGAAAGCTATTTTCACTATTTCCAATTTTAGGTAGGGAATCTATGTCTATATTGTCCTAGACATATTATGAATATTCTGCAGCTAATTGTCTACATTAAATTCTAAATTTCTACTCTAGCATTTGTTTACCAAGCCTTATCATAAACGTATAAAATTCTACTTGTGTTTCAATTATTTAGCATTTCCTTTAATAAAAGGAAACACAATCTACTGCTATGGAATTAGAACTCTTTCTTTAAATCTCCTCCTTTTCTAATCAGTCTAGGGGTCTTATGTCATCTTCCCTCATCCCTGTATCACTACTTTGTCACTGTCAAAAATTGCATTTAACTTGGCACCGGTGAGACTTTGGCTTAGACTACTGTGTCCAGTTTTATTTGGAAGACACTAAAACAAACAACAAACAAACAAACAAACAAACAAACAGTGTCAGGGATCCAGAACAGAACAAATCAGAAAGCTAAGAGTTTTAGAAAGCATTATGTTGTATATTCAGCTGAAAGAGGTAATTGTTCATACAAAAGGCCCTGAAGAAAGGTATTATGATGTGCCACTACCCATACACAAAGAAGGACAATAGTCTTATATTTCTACTGAAAAATTCATTAAATGGATAAGGAAAAAAATCCATTATAAAGGGTGAATTTGCATGAAGAAGGCCTTCATTGGAAAACTAAAGTAGAGTTTATAAAAATATATATTTGTTTTAAGCATGCTGAATTAAAGATTATTCTGGGAGGAACTGAAAAACGCCTGGAGGACAAGGCAGTCATTGGTCACAATGACTTCATGATAGGATGGTCCTGTTTGTCAAGCCTTATTTCCTTCAACAATATGGCAACCCACCTAGGAAAGCTAGTAGATGTAATCTTTTCGGACTCCTGCAAAGATTTTTATATGTTCTCACACAGTGTCCTTCTGGACAAAATATCCAGCATACAGCTGGATAACTGTGCTCCGTGGTGGGTGCACAACCGGCTCACAGGATGGGCACAAAGGCTGACAGCGAACTGGGGGACTCCAGGCTGGCAGCTGTCACTAGTGGGGGTCTGCAGGGATTCATCTTAGGCCCAGTTCTCTTCAGCATCTTCATTAACACCTTGGACACAGGACTCAAAGGAATATTAAGTTTCCACAGCACCATGGAAAGGGACCTGGGGGTCCTGGTCAATGGCAAGTTGAACACGAGCCAGCAGTGCCCTGGGAGCCAGGAGGGCCAACCCTGTCCTGGGGCATCAGGCACAGCATGGCCAGCTGGGCAAGGGAAGTGAAATAGGGTAGGTAGGTATCTTTCTGTTTCAGGAACATGTTACTTTGCTATCTTATAGCCCATTAGAAGTAACCAAGATAAACTCAAAGACTTTTGCATATGTATATTTAGTGGTCTGCTGAGGATATTTTGTATGAAACTGATGGCTGTTTTGCACTGCAGGGTCAAAGAAATAGGAAAAGAAATCAGTCCGTTTTTAGGGTAGTAGAAAATAAGAAGTGTTATAGAATTACTGGACCATATGCAAAGGAATTGCAGGCTAATATGAGAAGAAGAAATCAAATAAAAATTGTTGACCCAGTATGATACCTTGAAAGTCACTATTTAATTAATTTACTTTATTTTTTTTTTTTTTTTTACTTTGAGTGACATCTTTTGGGAGGATTAGAAGTGAGTAGATCTAAAATTTAGCTTTTAGTAAATGCTATAGAGTTATCCTGAGACTTATAGACATTATATCAATCCATTTGACTTGCAGTTTCCTCTTCAGTGCACAAAAATGATAAACAGCGAATCCATAAAGTTGTTTCCTGATATTTTGTTAACTAAATAGTTGCAAACAAACCAAAAATCTCTGCAAGCCTGTTGCTACTGCCAGGTCTTTCTAGTAATTGTATTATTTATGAGTACTACATGCATATGCATGAGCTACACACACATTAAATAAAATCACCTTTAGCCATACTTTCAGATAGAATCAGTACATAAATGTTTGTACACTCTTCTTTAAATGAAATACAATTTATAAATAAAAATCCAGTTTTATGTAAATCAAATAAAATCTCATGAAACTGAAGGCTATCACTAGCTTTAAAGTACCTTTGAAAATTTCTCCCTTTAATCTTCTTAAATATCTATTATTGTCATGCTTTTGTTTTGTACCTACTTATTTGTTGGACTGACTTGTGAAGTGCTTTGAGATAAGTTTGTGCAATGCACTATACAAAAGAGCCTGAAGAATCATGTTGTTCCTTAACAGAGGAAGATAGGGCATAGAAAATTGGCAAAATGCTGAAATTTCCCTAGGCACATGGTTTGCAGTAAAATGTTTTATGGCTCTGTAAACATCAATCACAAACAAAAGAAGTCAAGAGTTTCCCCCTCATATGCCACATTTTTCTAATTCTAAAGTTGTCTACTAAGCCTAAACACAACATTGTGTATTCCCTCCAATTTTCCCACATTTTTGGTTTTGGTATTGCTCCAAATCCTTTCTTGTTTAAAAAGATGATTCCTAGACTAGAGCATAGCCTTTATTGCACACTAGATAAAAATGTAAGGGTTCTAAAGTCCAGCTGAAATAAATCAACCAGATAAATATTAGGGGAAAACAATAGTAAATCTAGGAATAAAACATTATTTGTAATCATATAGGTTTCGGTGGCAATTTTAAAATGTATGCTTAAAATTAAAACAAATTGATTTTTTAAGATAAATATTGGATTATTAATATAGTTAAATAGGATTAAAATACTCTTTAAAAAAAGCAATTGGCCAGATTCATAATGAAAATAGGTTTATTCATATCCTTAAGATATAATTTGAACCTGCAGACAAACCTTTGTTGGTTTTTTTAAGCTTTTCTTTCTGATACCCTGTGCTGATCTCAAAAGAAATGACAAGGTTTTCATTTTCAACCAGACTGAAGCAAACCTACGTGTAGCTGATATTTTCATCCAGAACACAATGCCCAGAGGTTTCATTCTGCCTAAGATGCACCTGGAACTTTGAAATTACACCATGCAGAGAGTGGGCTGTGCTCTACATCAGTCTTTACCTCATTGAATTCACTGTAGTGTAAGCAGAGGCTTCTAATGGCAGTCAGTGTGAGTACTTCACCCTACATTTAGATCTCTTCATACCAGAGATGTCTTCTTATTTAGAGGACTTGAAGATTTACTCTTCTCTCCTTCCACAAATATATGTCTATAATATATACAGTTTTTTGAGGTATATTTAAATTTACCCATGTGCAGCGTGTATCTGTTTTGGCTCAAGAAGCTGTTTCTCCCAAACAGTCTTCCACTTGTGCCTTTTATCTTGCGAGGAGGGAAAGCTTTCCTGCTGCAATGGCTTTCCTCCCTGAGCAAACACAGCTGTCCCTGTCCCAAGGCATGACATTGTGCTGGGCTGGGTCTGCTTCCCTGGCTGGTGTGCCCACCCACTCGGGCAGTCAGGTGCCACAATAAGGAGAGTAACCCTTTGCTAGTAATTGCTCTTTATGTGGTGAAATATCCAGACAGACTTATACATAACAAGGTTTATACACTCTTAGTGCTAATTTGCATTCCCAAATAGGAGCAGAGTATACATCAAAATAGCTTTTAAATAATAGCAAAGCTGCTTTCTAATTAGAAACATATCTGTTGTTTCTAACTCTCAAGTACTCAGTTTACTCTGAGACTATTATCTTTATTTCTCCAAGATCTCCTTTTATCTTTTTGTATTTTGCCACCTGAAGAAATCTTCCTTCTCACCTCATGCCTTTAGCACTTCCGTAGTCGAAAATCCAGTGTTACAAATGTGAGATTATGCCTGCAGGACAGAAGTAAAGGAAAAGATTCATATAATAATCAAATGAAAGCATATTTCTCATGTAAAACATGAGAGGAAAAAGTTTTATCCTCTTATGTATTTATGAATTAATGTGTGTTTCTGCTATATGTAATTAATACAGATTTCTGCTATATATAAGTAATACATATTTCTGCATTCATGCATATAGTTATTATTTTTTCTAAATATTTTTTCTGCAATTTCATGATAAGACATTTTTGATCATTCAATCTCTGAAATTTTGATATTTCAGAATAAATTACTTTAGACCAATTTTTTTTTTCTGGAATATTCACTAATTTTCTTCCTCTGGAGAAAGACAGAGTTTTTTTTTTTTTCTAAAAAGGTGGTAATAACAAACCTTTATTCCTTTAGATTAATATAAGTTAGGGAGTAGATACTACAGAGCTGAGAGACAAAACAGCTGCTACAACTGGGAGGAGCACGGAGAGTATGGAAGCAAACAGATGCTTAAATAAGGCGAGATGGAATTTAAAATCTGAACTTTCAGTGGCACTGCTGGAAGCTGTGATGTAGCTCAGCTGTGATGGGAATGTGTGTGAGCACAGAGCATCTTGCAAGACAAATTATTTTCTTTAGTGCTGAGAACAACAAGCTCTGGTCCAGTGAATCATGTGAATGTGTTTAATCTATTAGCTCCTTTAAAATCAAGAAACAGTTTATCTCCCTTATTGTTCTTTATTTGTTATTAGGCTTTATTTTAATCTAATTACTTCATTTTACTTCAAACAGTTTATGGGATATGAACATGTGTCATTCTAGAAAACAGGACTTATGGTGTATAGTATTATAAGTAAGGAAACTACTTCTTTATGTGAGGTGTACATATTGTACACTACTCACTGAGTAGCTGGCTAGAAGTTTTTTGTAAATATAACTTATTAGCTTATTCTCATAGAGTCTTTCCTTTGGGGAATGTGTATGTATATATCTTCTTGGTATGCTTAAAATCATGGCACCTTCTATCAGTTCACATTAATGAACACCATATGCTTTACCTATGGTTTACCATTTCCAGATGGAGAGATGCTGTTTAGCATATTGTTCCAGCCTGGAGTGAAAAAAAATCCTTAATAAAGTGATTTAAAAATTTAAAATATTGAAAGAAATATAAAATATGCAATTTATTTCTAAGACACACAAAAGAGATGAAATAAACAAACTAACAAAAAAACGGATTAGTCTGGAATAATAGAGAAGATGGAAAGAAAAAGAGAAAATTTAACCTTTATGTGTGGAATGTTGAAAGCTTGAGAAATAAAAAATAGGTTCTTATATGAGATATGAGAAATATTTTCAGCAAAACGTCTAAACTGGCATTCATTTATTTATTTATAGCTCATGTATTAAAGAACTGTGTAATCTACATCCTTACAAGATTACTTGAATATAGTCAGGAAAAATTTATTTCAGAAAATTTCATTTGGTGAAAAATATACTTTCAGATTTCCAAATACATACAATTTTAATGATAGTGTTCCAAATTTTTAGCAGATCAATTAAATCTTAAGGTTTAGTAATGACTGGGGGGGGGGAAGGGGGGCTCCACAATACCACAGAAACCTTTTAAATATCGTCCCTTAAATCGCTAAAGGACCAGGCAAGAATAATGGCAAATCAAAAATATGGAGTAGATTATACAGAATGAATGGCATTTACTTAACTCATTTTTCATTACAAAACATCCTCTTTTATGAAATATTCTGTTAGCTGTTCAAACTCTTGAAAATATTATATGTGGTCCTTCCTTATTGCTTTGCAAGATTTTAGGTTTATGTGTTCTTAGAAGACATTAGAACTCTGTTTAACATCCCAGTCTTAGTTAGAAACCGTCTGTTTTATATATATAAAAAAGATAAATATATTTTTAAATAAAAAACCAAAAACCCAACAACCCAAACCATAAAGAAAAGACAGGAACAATCCATACTTTTATTTTTATAAATAAATATATTTTCATATTTAAAAAAAATTGTTATTTTATATACTAATTTCTACTCATTTACATTTTTATTGGTTCATGGATTGAGCCCTCCGTCCTTGAATGTTGTGCTTCATCTCTATTGTCATTAATTCTAGCACTCCCATGAAAATATGAAACAGCAATTCAATTTAAATTATGAGATAGTACAGATCTTTTTCCCTATAATTTCTCTAAATGCCTTGTTTTCTCCATATGTATTTTAGACTGCAAGTTCTGTCATGTTCATATTTAGTATTTCCCAGATACTTATCACGCGAGTCTGTAGAGCTTTAAACAAAAGCACTATGAGAAAGCTCTGCAAAAATGGAGTCATCATTTACACAGATGTATGCACATCTAGTGTGCATACATAGGTATGGACAGAGGACACCTTCTGCTAAACGGGAGGATTTACTCAGTCGTTCCTTCTTTTCTTGGTCCTCTTCTTGCTTTGCAAGCTTGAAGAGCTTGAGCTCTGAAGACTTTAAGAGTAGTTTCTGTAAATATACAAGGACTAAATATAAAAGAAGCCTATTTCTTGTTGAGCATTTAGCTGGATATTATTTTTGAGATTAAGTAACCATAAGAAGTGGAGAGACTTATGAAACTTCATTACATGTACAGTTAAAATTTGTCAACCAGATGTTTAGTCCCAGAGCTTTTGTTTTGCACATAAACATTATTTTCCTTTTAGATAATGTCATTAGAATTAATTTGAAAACATATTCCAGCCCAAATTAAATTGTTCATTCATTTCGTGCTCTGAAGGGACATTTATGACAAAATATGAGCAGAAATGATAGGTAGTATGAGGTGGAAAACTTGATTTATGCAGGGAAAAAGGATCCTCCAAGACACTCCACTTTAAGGGTTTAGCTACAGACCCCTGGCCCCAGCCCTAGAAAAATGAAGCAGAAAACAGCAAATGCTTTTCTGTAATAGGAAGAAAAAAAAAATGGTTACAATACAGTGAAAGGTTTGTGCCTTGAGTGTCAAAGAAAATTAATCACAGAAATAGAGGTGTCAACATACTGTGTAACTTAAGATACCGTGTACTGGATGACATAGCTGCACTCAGGGTATAGCAAAGCTTTCAGTGAACACTTTAAACTGTAATGAGTATTTCTCTGCATGTGTGTGCACATGTACAAAGGGGAGAAGCAAGGCTAGACAGATGTAGAGAGTAAAACGTTCTTCCATTGGAAACCTGTGAAGGAATGAGACTAAATAATGCAACTAGCTCAAATTTATCACTTAGGTTCATAGCACTTTAGTTTTCCTTTCAATACATAGATTGTACATTATGGGTCTCCCAGAGAAACTACAGGAGAAACTTCATGATGTGTATGACTCAGCTGCCAGTATCTGAGTTTTCTGTGGTCGATTAACTTAGAAGTGTGATAGAGAGAGCAACTGGCACTTTCAATAAAATGGAAATCGTGGAAATTTAAGTAGTCTTACCCTAGATGCCCACCAAATGAGGTTGAACAGGTTGCTGATGATTCACCCAGCTAGATAGTGATATTTTTTTCAGTGTGTCAGAGAGAAGTAGTACTATCATCAATAGGGTATAAAAAATGCTTAAGGGGCATAAAATATACAAGTGTTTGGGCCAATTTAATCAAACTTATGCCATTTTTTTCCCAAAGAATTTTTAAATCAAGTTATAAACTAGCATATCTCTTTTAAAAGTATGAAGCAGTCCTTTTTACTCAAAATAATCCAGGTGCTTTCTTCAGTGTTCATCTTTTTTTTCTGATTTATTTCGTAAATCAGATGTCTTCATCTCTGGTGATTTTTATTTAGACAGGAGTTTGGTTTTTTTTATTCTTGAGCTGTATTCTACTACATTCTGCACCTAAATTGAGATCCCACTTCTAAATCACTTGATGTGTTTTATTATGATAAATTCCTCTTTCCTTTAATGTATTCAGCTTTGTAGCTGTCATTTAAAAAATAGAGATCTGCTGTCCTTGAACATATTTTCTCTCTTTTGAATATTTTCAAAGTCTCATTTGACCGGTCAGTCTCATTATTGGATTAGTCACACAAATCACATGCTACTGGTGTTTTATAGATGTCCACCTAATTTTTAGACTACAGCATGTACAGGTGTTTGGTTTTAGTAAAGCAGAGGACTATTAGATTTCTCTACAGATCTTACTTCTTTTTAATTGGGTCCAGAGTGAGAAATGTTAAATGTTTGACATGCATAATTTTATATTTTTCCAATTTAAGAAGATAAATGGCAGCAGGTTATATCAATAAAGGTCTGTGTATTGGAGTTTTAGGTGTAAGTCAGTGGCAGTTGTCATGTTGCCTTACTAGTGACCTCACACCCTGCCCTAGGAGACAGATCTTTTTAGAGACATAAGGGTCTTTTCTCTTTTTTATTATTTCTTTTCCCCTAGAGTCATCTAATGGTAAATAGAAGTTCATGTGTCTAGCTGTTCACTCTTTTCTTGTCAAGCAGTGCTCTTTCACATATTTAAATGCTTTTTGCTAAAAGAGAGAGAGAGTGAAAGAGCAGAAGAAAAGACAAGAGCTTAGTTAGGATTTTGCTCAATTTCTACTCTCGCATAGACTTGTGTCTCAAATGTAGTGCCTAGACCAGCACTATTCATTTGCATTGTGCTTATTTATTTCTTTGACCACCCCAAAGGATGGGTGCTGTGTTTTGTGATGCTTTAGTAATGCTGGCAATACAGAGGCAATGTGCTCTTGTGACAGCAAAATGCCAACCAAGCTTCTGTAGTACCTTTCATGCAAACTTATGCTCCCTCTAACTTGTGAAGAAATGCCACGGACAAAACACTCTGCCAGTTTGAGCTAGGGTTAATTAGAGCTAAAAAAAAAAAGAAAGGGGAAAAAGGAAAGAGAGAAACTGGAGTTCAGGTTTTTGTTTTCCTAATTTCCAAGTTTATTGAACCAGCAATGAATGCTGTCTCTGAATGAATTTCCAACTAGCATGGAAGTGAGACAAATTAAAAGTAGATGTGCAATACTGCTTTGTAGTATAGAACATAAAACTCTTTGCCTGTGAATAGGAAAATCTGAGGTCAGTGAGTCATATAAACATGTTTCAGAGTATGCCGGAAGCTATTGCAATTATAAAATACAATAAATGTTTGACAATAGGTATTGAACTAACTCCCCAAAGACTATCAGATTAAACTGAGGCTGCTTAGTATGGCTTAAAATGCTTTCCACAGCTTTTTGTGTCAGTAGGAACACAGACAGCATAATAAAATAAAGCTTTTCAGAAGTCTATCCCAGAGGTCAAAAAAGTATGGAATGAAGTTATCAGCATCAGTCCCCAAAAGCCATGATTGAATTGTGCTTTGTGACTTTATGTATGAAGTTCCAGCAGTGGACGTAAAGCAGTACATTGGGTGGCCTTGAAAAAAAGGTAGAAAGAACTCCAAAAGTAAATTTAAACACAAGTTCTTCCTGTTTTTATGTTTTTTTTTTCAGCCCAGAACCTAGGCTTAAATTTCCAGAATAACAAGCTTCTAGAGATGGCTGTAAAATCATTCTGAAATTCATTAAGGCCTGTATCTATGATATCTATATATTTATCTATTTATGATATCTATCTATCTATCTATCTATCTATCTATCTATCTATCTATCTATCTCTATTTCTATTTCTGTATATATATCTATCCGAACTACTGAAGAGGTTGTTTAAAAAACACCTTAAATATTTCTTAAGATTCAAGAAGAAAGCTGTAATACCCACAGACCAACATTAAAAATTTAATTGCTCCTCTGATTACTAATCCCAAATGGAATCTGAGCTTGTGTTAAAACTAGTTAGTATCAAACTAGTTAGTATCAAACTAGTTAGTATCACAGATGATGCCCTTCCAGATGATTATTGTAAATTATGAACGGGAAAAAGCTTATTTGCAGTTAAATTATGTTTCAGATATATTTCATACCACCTGTTACTTTAATATTGTGTCGTGTATGTACCATTTTAAGAGGTTTTGAGCTGATGTAGCTGATATCACTTTGTAAGCTTCCAGTTTATCTTCAGGAAGCTTGATTTGGAGAAAATAGTAGATGTCACTGTGCTCTAGGTTTTAGATTTGTATATATTATTTAATTTCCCGTGGAAAATGGGAAGATTTGAAACAGGATGAAGTAGTTTGATAAATGAAATCTGAATCTCAGAAGTTCAGAGCTAAAGCTTTTGAAATTATTTCTGTTTACTGTTGCTGAAGCTGGTAATGGAACTCTTGCTGAAACAAATTTGCCCTCAGATTTTTGGTTCAGATGTGAATTCATGTGCTTGAATATACATTCCAAGTATATTAAAACCTTTGAAATATATATTTTTTTAAAATAGAATGGAAATATTAAAGTTCCTTCTAGAATTTCCTTTACAGCTTATTTTCAGAAAAAGGCCCAACTGCAGCCCCTTTTAGATTTAATATGTTCTGTCAGATCTTTAGGGCATAGCTGTTTTCTTTTCTCACTGACAGGTGTTCAGGGGCATAATGACCCTTCTATTATTGTTACCCATTTTTACCTGTGCAACTCTCTTAACAAATCTACCCAAAGTTTTAAGAATCCCCAAGATTTATCATTAATATGTATAGAGAGGGTGTATTTTATGTTATTTAATTTATTTTATTTTAATTTTAGTCCATGCTAGAGATGAGAATTTGGTTGTCTTAGAAGAAAATTTAAAAATTGAATGCGAAGTCTTCCTTACCTGGGTTTCCCTTCTTGTGTTAATTTCCTTGTATTTTATGTATTGCTCCATTCATTAATTTTTGCTGAAACGTTGATTCTCTAAATTCAAGCCTAACTGTAGATATTAGCATATGTATTCTTTTTTTCTCAGAGGTTAGAATATGACCTTAAATGCAACTCAAACAGAGGATAAATTACTAGTAGCATGGGAATTTACATTTGACCATTCATTTTTACAGTGATTTACCTCTCAATAAAAGATTTACCTCTCACTTGGTAAGTGTATAGGCAAGTTCCAGTTATATGATTTATCACATATTCAGAGCTAAAATATGGTTCTGCTACTGCATGGCTGCTTCAGGAGAAATGCAAGTGTCACATATTTTTCAGTTTGTGTCTGTGAAAGGAAATGCTTTGTTTTATCTGAAGTGGTATTGTCAAGTTTGCAAAAGAATTTGTCAACTCAAAGTACAGTTTTAAAAATCCCCACTATAATTAAAGAAAATATTTATTAACCTTATCATCTCCTCGTTAGCATCATTGATGTGAGATGGGAGCATTACTAAAATGTCTCATTTGCATTTTGCATATCAAACAAAAGCAGATTACTTTGTTTAAATTACAGCTAATATCTTTGTAGTGGTGTTATATATAAGAAATTGATTACCTTGTTTCTTCTTCTATAATGGTCTCATTATATTTGATTTTTATGCCTCATTTTTTTCTTATTGAAATAATGAATGCACAACAGTGAGATTATTAATATTTTGTACACATTTTTTTCCACCTAATCTTTCAAATTAAACACATGAACTAGTCTGACAACAAATAAAGGAAATTTGACTCCAAGCATTGTCTGTCTGTGAATAAAATAAACCTGAAATTGTGACAGCTTGGGTTGGTTACAAAGAGAAAAAAAATAGTATCTTATGTATTTTTAAAAAGCAGTAAACCTGTAGGTTATTTGTATAGAAAGGAACAATTCAGAGTAATGAGTAGAGTTCATGATATTGCAAAGAAACTATGAATGGGTATAAAAACATAAAACTCGGTAAAGGAGAATCTGAGAGTAGGATATAGCACAAACTACAGAACTAAAACAGTGAAGCACAAGGCTCTTCGTCACAGGAAGGCTACCTTTGGTCAATTTTAGAGGAATTTTTCGAGTTGTGACATTTTGCTTTGAGTTGCTTTGTTTTTTTCAAGTTAACTTGGATCATCAAAATATTTTTTTACTGTTCTGATGTCTAGCTTTTTTTTCTCTATGACATATGCAATTACTGTTTTTTATATGTGTTAGGATCAATTCTACCTCTGCTGCTTCCTGTGAAGTGTCTTACTCTGAGACAACATTGATCTGAGTGACATGAACAAAGATTTCACCCTTTCAACTTATAAATCTTTATTATTCTGTAGCAGTCTAGCATGATTTATGAATGTTCTGTAGTATTTATAAGATATTCATGCCCCTATCTTTACTGTGTATTGGCTCAAATGCACTCTAACTCATAAAGACTTCTAGTCATTTAACCATTTCTTCCAATTTCTTGTCAAGCTTCTTCTGTTGAGATGCCCCAAAGTATGCATCATATTGCAAATGTGTTGAATTAGTGCTATACAGCAAGGGATCTTTGTCTCCTTTTCAATGATGTAAAGCAACAATGTATTTCACTATCAGTATTTTTATATAGCAGGTCAAAATATGGTGGGTTTGTTTGTTCTGTATAACCTTTCAAGATCATATTTCTTTTTCTTGCCAAAATTTGCTATTTTGTACAATTTAATCTCCTTCAAAGTATTCCCTTCTATTAAGTGCAAGAAAATATTTAGAATTCATAAATATATGAGATTTTTAGGATGGATTTCTTTGTTTTCTTCTTTTCCTATGATGCTTTGTTGATGTTCCTCTGATGTCTGCAGCTTTTTCAACATGTAGTACTTCTTAAGGTTTCAACTAATTCATTTGTTTATAACTTTGTACATATTTCTTTTCTGCTTCATAGGAATAAAAAAAAAACCCAATTGAGATTAATTATGATCCTTTGATTTAACTGGATTATAGCTAAAAGTAGACTCTTCATTACATAAACCCAAGCCTATAATTATAATTTATACACCTTTCTTACAAAGATAATCCGAAAGGCATTGGTTCTTTAATTTGCTTTAGTGACAGTTCATATACAAACCAACTGAAATTAGTTTTACCACTGAATTTTCATGGTGGTGTGTGTCATTGATAAAAATCAAAGGAACCTCATAAGCAATTTGAAGTTGGAATGTTCCATCAAGAGACATATTGCGTTATCTGTTGTGCAACATTTTCACATCAAGACAAAAAGCCACTCTTGGAAGAGGTAAAGCAATTAGTGGGCTATACACAGGAGGAAAAAATATTCTGTAGCTAGAGAAGTACAGAAGGTAAAACTATATGACCCTAAAGACTTAGATGAGATAGAATTTGCATGATTAGCACGTTGGTGAACCTTCAGTGCCTGAGAAATTGAAATATTTTAAAAATATAGATTGTGGTCAAATCTACTCCAGTTGGTACTTCAGTCCCTTTTTAATTATGTTCAAAAATCTCTGCAATGGTTAAAGTTTTCAGGTTTTTTGCAAAACTGCAAATTTTTGATGCTACCAGACAGCCACAGTTAGGCAATTACAGAGAAATGGTTCCCAGACCTTTCTATAGCTATGACAGAGATGAAAAAATTGTCAGTGTTGTCTTACACCAGGTACATGTTCTCAGCCTTTCCTCTGTGAGTACATAAACACTAACTTGCAGTGTCTCTAAAGCTGGGCTTAGGCACACCTGAGGCAGCTGTGTACAGTGTCAGGAAAAGTAAGGCTCAACTTGACCCATTTCCTGAAGGGCCTATGGGTATATCACAGACATGTCCTTATCTGATTAGGATGATCATAAGTGTGGGGATTATTAAAATTAAAATATATTGAAACGTTTGTGTGCATTTGTATGGATTTATATTACATCTTTTATATATCTAAACATTTATGTATGCATATATAATATACATGCAATACTGTCACCTATGGGCCATGCAGAATTCAAAAGATAAATAATTTGATTATTGTGCCAAAACATTAACTCATAGGTCATATAGGTGAATATTCAGATACTGCCTAGACATGAATCAAAAACACTCGGAAACAAAATGACTACAATTTACCTCAAATGTTAGTAGTTACTGGATTTAGTCACCGTGACAAATTCCCTCAGATGCTGAGCAAAAAAAAAAAAAAGAAAATAAAAAAATTCAAAACTGCATTAACAACATTTGGTATATTTCCCTTAAAATCAAACTAGAGAGGCCTTTGTCTTCCCTTCCCACACAGCTTGCTGGGAGCTCTTTGCCAGAGACTGCCTTTTCCCATAACTTACAGCTCAAGCTTTTTTTATTAGAAAGAACCACTTCATGAACATTTGCGTCATCTTTAATAAGCTACATGTCCTCTGAAATCTTCCCCGTTGTCCTGGCATTTAATCCTTCTTTCTGCAACTTATTTTCATCTTGTCAAAGAAGTAGTTTTATCCTATTAACTGTGGTCAGCTAACCAGAAAGGTAGATTAATACTGGGAGATGAATACAGCAGAAGTGATGGAGCCCATCCGTGAGAGCAAGCAAGGGAAAAGGAATGTGGGACCAGCCCAGTTGCCAGCAGACAGGTATTAGTTCATCACAGTTAGGAGAGCAAACCAAGCCCTTGTCATTCATAGTCCTGTGACACAGCCTTTTTTCTATTGAAGTTAGTATTTTACATCAGTGTGAACACTAATAAACTTATTTTATACATACTGTTAAATAGGATAACAAAATAAACACAGCTCACCATTAAAACCTCACATTAATCTCTTTGGGATGATAATGGATTTGACCAATTATTGTCAAAATCTTTATTCTAAGTATAAGGCATGCATTCCTAGTGCATGTACATATGTTTGCACGTGTGCATGTATATATATATGAAATATGTAATGCAACCAGAGCATGGGCATATGTTTAGCATACTATTAATATTTCCATATAATAATTAAAAGCGTTATTTTTTATTATCGGTATGTTTACTGCCAGAATTTAAAAATTAATTTCTGGAACCAGAACTTTCTGGATAATTTTATTTTTTTTTTTTTTTTGAGAATCAATATCCATCAAAGTATTGAGTGTGCACGTGTATGCTAATATGCAAACATATTTTACAAATTGCTCTAACACATGCAACTACAATTTATAGATAGATGGAACCACTGAAAGAATTGCAACTATATTTCTTTTAACCTATACCTATAGAGTATTTGTATTATTAAAATTTTAGCGGCAGATGGAAAGAAAAGTTTGGGGTTTTTTTCTGATTGACTGGGATGATTCACACTAGAGTCTGTTTTTGCAGATTTTCCCCCTAGCATTGGAAAATTTTTGTGCTGCATAAATTTATGCAATAAAAAGCTGAAATATGCAGAATGATGATGAATAGTGGACTTAAGAGTTAAATATCCATGTGTGTTTTTTTAATTTATTTTTTCTTGTTTGTACAGCACACATATTTGTCAGAGGAGAAAGGAAAATTTCCCTTTACCTGTTATTGCAGAAATTCCAAAATGACCTCCAGGTAGGGAGTGTGAGTAGGATTCACTGTTACAGGAAGTTTTCTTACAGCTAATGAAAATGTAAGCCTTTAAGTAACACCTACTCTTTTACCAGAATTTCTTCTTTACGCTGAAATATTTATCTCAGAATTCTTTCTCTTTTTCATCCATAAAGAAATTAAATTCTTCCATATCCATTAATTTAGAATGTAAGCTATTTAATGTGTACATACCAAAAGGAGTCACAATAATGATAAATATTCTCAATTATTATGTTTGATGTTGCACATAGTAGAAAACAAAAATATTTCTGCTTTAAGCCACAGAACAACCAAACAAGAAAATGTCAAATGTTCTTGTATACTTACAAGGGAGGGGCTAGAGGGGAAAGTATTTCAATAGTTATTCTTCTCTTTTAAAGTAAATCTTGTTTTATTATGAAGAGAATAACTCCTCCCTCTCCCAGCTGATACTGGTGTGTCTTACTGAACCTGCTACTCCTGGGTTGCAGGAGATCAACGTTTATCTTTTGCACACAGACATCAAAGGGTCTTCGAATGCAGGCAATAATTAAAGAGAGAGAAAGGTAAAATAGCTGCCAACTCAGGACATGTTTACTGAGAAGGAGAAAAAGCCAGGCAGTGTAAGGAAAGACAACAAACAGTACACAAAACAGGCCTGAGTGTCTGCCGTTATTTTTTTGCTTACATTGGAGTAGCAACACCACAAAAATTCACTGCTGAGCTGGGGTTCAGCTGGTCAGTCTGCTTCCAGGAAATTTGCGTTTCCAATTCCAGAGGAATGGGGGTTTAATTCTAAGCTGTTTGCCATACAGAGATTTGCATCATTCAGGTTTTTCCCTTTTGAGGGATATAATGTAGTCCTTTTCAGTGGCCCTCAGCTCCAAAAGAAACTAAAAGGTTTCCCTCACCCACTCTTTCATGTTCATATGTATATCTGTTAGATTTACTCCTGAGAACAAACCTGCCTAATTAGTGAGAGGTGGACAGAGCTTCATTGAAGACACTGAGGAAAAATTGCAGACATCCTAAGATCTTTCACTTATTACCAGTAAATATAATTTGATAAGTACAGTAACTGTTCAAAACATTCAACAGTTTCTTATTCATTCAACGATACTTATTTCTTTTACATACTTCCAGGTTATTCTTTTAGAGATTAAAAATACCAAATTATGCAAAACTTCTACTCAAAGACTTTCAAAGGAACCTTCCTTCTTTCTTCTATACTGACTTGTTACTCCCATGTTTTTCTGTTCAGTCAAACAGAAAGCACAGGCAGTGGAAGAAAAGGAAAGAGAAGATGAAAAGTGAAAAGGAGTAATTGAATTTTCCTGCATACACATATCAATAAAAACACAAAATAATGTAAATAAATTATTTTAAAATCCATAACTTCAACTGAAAATAAATTAGCACATTCTAGTTACTTGTTCCTTAAGCATGAAATAAATGTATGTTGCTTGTTCAAATGTTAAAGAGCCTTCTGCTTTTCCAAACACTGTTTGATTAGAATTTTATCTCTCTGGACAAAATACCACTTTTATAGAACAAAAGTGGCATGTTCTAAACTTATGCGAAGTCTGACATTCAGTTTTATAACACAAAGATATTGTCCATCCTTCACTGATAGTGATGTCTCCATTGCTCATTGATGCTCTTTAAAAAGCTGGTCTCTTAGTGATGGCTTCTTGTTATTTCCAGCTTTTCTGAAAGAGCCCTACCCTGTACTCGTACTAACAACACAGGAGGAGCTGTGAATATAGATGTCAATTTTACACAATAAAAAGAGAGTTATTTGTAGCAACAGAAACAAGTACTAGACTTTTGATATTTGAGGAGGATATTTATATAAAAATGTATATTACAATAACAATATGCTCTAGAGGTGGCAAAATAAATTACTTGAATATCAAGAGTAAGAGGATTCAAGGGAAGTCTTGAATCCTTTAAAACTGATGAGTTTTACCTCAATTAACTCTAATAGGATCTAATAGTGTTTGTCCCTTTAAAAACAGTTGCTCCCTAATCTCCTGCCCAACTCACATAATCATGTAATACTGATGCTTTATAAGATGTTTTAAATATTTCTGTACAGTCTAAAAGGATAGAAGACAAAATATTCCTTCTGTTTTCTCCTGGTAGGTCTTTTTCCACCTCAGAACGCCTGTTTTACACATAGACTTGCTAAGATATGGTTGTTTGCCTTTAGCTAACAATAAAGCATGTTTCAGACACCAGCTGAGGGATTCACATGGCAAGCAGAAATTGTATTAACATGATTGTATTGTAGGCAGAACTAGCCCTGTGCCAGTGTCCAGTGTCAATATATAATTTCAGCATAGCTGTAGGGCAGCTGGAGATACTGATTCTTTCTGCAGTGTTAGTGCCTGCCTCACCAACACTCCTGATAATGCTCATGGATGCCCATATAGTTTTTACTGATGTATCAGTGGCCTGCAAACCTATTTCAATATGATTCTTTCCTGAGACCTGGGGTTTAACTATCACACAGCAATAGATACACAAGATGCTGTTAGATTTTATGTTATTTAAAATGTGTACGCCTTCTGTCTGTCTGGGGCCTCTCCCCAAGAATGTTAAAATGTGGTTTTAGTCCAATTTCACTCTCCTATGAAATTCCTTCTTGTTTCATTAAAATATCAAGTTGTGGGATCCTCACATCTACTTTATCCATGGGGAGCAGCGTGTCTTCTGGTGGTCCTAGATCATAGTGCATGTTTTTCCACATCTTGTTGTCCATTCCCTCAGAATTTTCTCTTTTACAAAAGTACAAGGAAGGGGGGATGATTTTTATGGACAGTCATTCTCTGACCCTGTACAAGCAGCAGATGGCTAGCAGCCATATATTTAAACTCCTGAAGGAGGCTTGGTTTGTTTTTCTTTTTTTTTTTTTTCTTTTCCTTTCTTCCACTTGTCCATAAAAGAAAAGCAAAACCTTGCTTACAGACTGTACATCCAAGAATATGAAATAAGACACATAACTCTAAAGATCCTGGACCTTCACTCAGTCCTGAAAAAGTGGAACATAATGAGATCATAGTGGTCATTGTATTTGGATTGAGCTCTAAAACCAGGGACTGTCTTCATACTTTAAAAATATTTCTGTGTTCTATTGACATTAAACAACCAAGAAATAGTTTTCACTTTAGCTATGAAACACATTTTCTCTCACCAGTGTGGAATCCTTAGCTTTTCCTCTTTATGTATTTTATATTTTAGGCTATGTAGTATAACTCACTATTTTGAGTGCTATGAAGCAAAATGCTTTATAGATTTCAGCATGTGGAAGATGAAATCAGAAGCCATAATAAACATTCAGAATATAAACCTATTCCTTTTTATAGTAACAGCCACATTCAATTTTATATTTTACACAAAGTAAGTAAATGAGCTAGTTTGATTTGGCAATGCAGTTTTCTATCTTGGTTATTTTATGCAGTTGGCTACCTTATCTGAAACTTCTGAATAGACATAAGCTAAGGTTATGTCCACCAGAGGTCTTGCCCATATTTTTTTATTTTGTTGCATTTTAACTTTCTTAGATGAAAAAAGGGACACCCCTAAATTCTCTGAAGTGTATCTGCACATTTTCACAGACATTAGTAAAAGAAATTATTTGGTAGATAAAAATGTTTTGCTTGCAGTTCATTTGCCTTATCAGTAACAGAGAAGTTTTAGGTGGTTTTATTATGCTGCCCTAGATTGCTTTAACCTTGATTTTTCCCACACATAATTGTGCTTTTTCTCCCAACAAGAAAGAGTTATGGAACATGTGTTCAGATGTAATGACAATTGATGCTGAAGGAACGACTTGTTTCTAAATCTCTGTAACAGAGTCAGCACAAAATTCTAGCACAATTAGCACCAGGACAATCACTGACTCATATATTCTTTTAATCTAGATACTTTCCTGTTCATAATGTAGATAAAAATTCCATCATTTATGTCTCATTTCACAGGGGTGTGGACAGAGATCTGGTGTTGCTGAATAAGCAGACAGCTTCTCTCTGCTTTCTTTGCACAGACTGTCAGGCACCTCTAGAGCCTTATTTCCAAATCTGCCCCCACAACTGCAAAAGAGTCACAGGCTGTGGGGAAGTCTATGGAAGGATTGCCTTGCCTGTTCTCATCTGTCCAGTAGCAGAATGAATGCAATTTATTCTCTGGAACTTATATACATTATGTTCTTGGATGGATAAATTGCAGATATCCTTGCCAGAGATACAATGATATCCTTGTACAGAAAGAACATTGCCTTAGTCAAAAATTGGCATTTAGGCAGGCAAGATGCATGACATGGGACCCCTGAGAATGTGCCTAGGCAAGCCTCATGGAATTATACAGCAAAGCAAGAAGACCTGCCACAGTTAAATTTATTATTTAGTCTTATTTCTAACTTTATTCTAATTAAAGTAAAAGAACTGCACAGTAAGCAATGCAAAACCAAGATTTTCACAACTACTTTAAGGGAGAGTGCATTGTGAGTCTGGCCCCTGCCATAAAAACAAAATTATATATTGGTATACACGTCTCCAATTTTGCAGAACTAAGATTCTGATGAGATAAAAACATAAGTAGCAGTGACCTGTGTAAGTAGGATGTGTGTTATTTTTAAATTCTTCTCAGTAAACAACTGCATGTGGTCACCTGTATTGTATATGTGAAAAAAATATCCATGTCTAAGATATAAAGCAAAACTTCTGTGGAACAGAAGCAGGCTCATCAGGGTTATATAATTATATTTTTAAAAAGCTAAATTGCTTTTTTATTTACAAGGTGAGAGGGCAATAAGGGATCTCACAAACTGCTACTTTTAAAAGAACTTCAGGAATAAAGTGGAATTTTTTTTTAAAATTTGTATTAATTCCAGATTGAAATCCCCTATATCCAATTTTAGCCTACTGCACATTTTTACAGCTGACTGTACAGTTGGAACTTCTGGAAATGAGAGCTTTTATTATGGAAATGCTGGCAGAGTTTTAGCTGGGGTCGGCACACGCAGCATACCGTAATGTGCTTTAAAACTTGAGATGGAGACCAGAAGTCTGAGGCTCAACAGTAGCAAACCCTGTATGTATGAAACACAAGCCTCCCCAAAAAAAGAGTCACACAGGACTGCTGCTTCTGGCATCCCTCATTGATTTAAAGGTCAAAATGAACCTCATTGTGTTTGTTTAAAGAGAAGATGATAACGATGTACTTTGCACACACAAGCTGAAGTACTTGGAAAAATAAAAGATAGAAAAGAGCATAACAAAATTCTCATATGCATGAAACTAAGAGATCAGTAAAAAAAAAATAGATGTCTTAAAATGAATTAATTAATATTTTGAAACCACGTTACTATTTTGTTTAGGTTACTGACAATCAGAAGTATATTCCTCAGCCAAAAAGTGAATACTGGAAAGTCAAATCACTTTAATTTATTCATCTGTATAATTTTAAAGTAACAGGTGAGATATAGGCTGTGCTATACCAGACTGATCAGTATTAAACAATAGACTGGTAGTGCAGCAAACGATGTGAGAAAATGAGCTCTCTTGGCAAGGTCCATAAGGCAAGAGTAAAACAGCCTGATCATCTCACTAATGTGGATTTAAAATGAGAGTTCAGGATTATGAGTATAAAAAGTGTTGATTATCAGATAAACGGAGTCAGATGGACAATGACGTCCTTCCTAATTTTTACTGTGCTTAATGGCATGTGACTTGGCACATGTTTAGTACACATTAATACTGTCCTTTCATTTTCTAGCCTTTCTTATTTCTCACTTTATTCCTTACCTTCCTATTTTTCATTCACCTTCTCCTATGCTTTTAAGCTCAATACAGCAATTCATCTCACAGTCCCAGTCACTTCAGACAGGATAAATTCCCTCTAAGCTGTGCATTAACCTGCCATCTCCAGGCACACAAGTGCTTGCCTAGCTGGGGCTGTGAAAAGCACTAGTGCAGTGTGGATATGGACTAAATTTAGGAGGATAATCCTTGATCTCTTCCACAGCTGTTACTGATAGAGAGACACATTTTATTGTTATTCTGACAATATTTGTTGCAACTGATTATTGCACAGAGCCATGGAGTGTCTGCTTCTAAATTCAGACATTGGCATTACAAAAGTATGAAAATAAATATAATTTTTGTGGAATGCTCTCATGTGTGCTAAGAGACGTGCTCAGTCTGAGGAGCTGATCACACTTCATTCATTTATCTCTATCCTTATTCTACCCAAGTTTCATCCTGTTCTCAAGATGTTTATGATTTTCCATGTGGGGACATTCAGGTCCTTTGGATTCTCTCAATGATGTCTTTCTTTTATTCCTCCCTTTGTTCTTTCATTTATTCTTTTATTTGTCTGTTTGTTCATTCCTTTCTTTCTTGGCTGTGTAAACTGCAAGATCACATTTCATGAACAAAATTAATTTGAAAAATAGTGGCATTCAGGATTTTCCCTGATTTCTTGTTAAGAATATAAACATTATCTTTAATTAGGGATGGAGAAAAGGGAGTTAACCAGAATATCAAAAAGATTTAAAATTCTCTATGTGGTGCTGATGATTTTCTGTATTCTTTTACATGTGTTCTTAGAAAATGATTTTTCAATACTTTCTTTAAAGTAAATGCAATGATGTGGTCATTGTCAAAATCAAGAGTAGTATCATTAACATACATGCTACTTGTGCAGATCCTGCTTTTCAAAGTGGATAGATGTCTTCTAGGAGGCTCTAAGTTTCCTAGGTAGAATGAAGCTTCTTGAAATTTTAATATCTGAAAAAGAGTATTTTATTATTTTGAAAAATAAAACTATTTGGATTGTTAAAGAAGAAGATTTAGAAATAATATTGTATCATAGATTGTTGTATCACAGATTCTAATAGCATAGAAAATTAAGGTCATCAACCACGTGTTCAGTTAATACTGATGTCCCCATTGGATGACCATGTGCAGGGAACCCTAAATGGATTAAGATAAAGAAAGACAACATTGTCCTTTTCCTTTGATGGCTCCCAATTAAATAGAAAGTACTTCTTCAGAAAAAAAAGTAAAAACAAACCCATTCTGAATGAACTCATGATGTGAAGCATTCAGAAGTTTTGGCCTAACAGTTTGAATTGCCCCTAATTCACTCTACTACACTTCTTTTTGGAAACAAATCACCACTGAGCAATTGGATATGACTCTGAGAAACCTGGGTGACTTGAAGATGTCTTTGCCCATTACAGGGGGTTTAGACTAGAGGATATTTGGAGGTCCCTTCTACCCCAAACTATTCTATGGTTCTATGATCAATGTATCCATGATTCTATGAATCCATTTCATCAGTTTTGAATCTAATTTGGATTTCTTTCTATCAGCATTTGCAATATTGTCTTCTAATTCTTAATTATGGAATACATTTTAAAGTTCTATTAAATTTTCTGAAATGATTAAAAAAATACAAATCTCAAAGAATTCTTAAAGGAAAGCAAGCTGTCATTAGTCAACATTGTTGCTATCTTTGTAAAATAAAGGTGAGTTGACAAGGTTTTTTTTCCCCTCTAAATTATACTTTGAAATAGTGAGTAAATTACTAGAAGGCAGTTGGAGCCAACAATTCAGCAGTTATCAGTATGGCAAACAACACCAAAGTCTCTGTCAAGGTTGGAGATATTTCATATAAAAAATTAATTCTGTACCACTGATAAGTTTGGGGTTCTCAGTACACGGTCATCCAATGGGGACACCGGTATTAACTGAACAAATCATTGATAGTCTTAATTTTCCATGCTGCTAGAATCTGTGATGCTAAAACTTTACAGTTCTATAATCAACCTTCTCTTTTTCCAAGTCCCCTCACCAGAACCACAATTTTGGCTCTGAATTGATCAGTTATTTCTTCAATTACACTAATCTCTTTGCTTGTCAGAATGCTTTATGCCAACATATATGTGTGCCTGTGCGTGTTCTGCATTTCAAGTTCTGTAATGTATAATTTAGACCTCAGAAACGTATATATTTCAGACATCATTTATGTTCAAATCTCAAAGTGCTCTAGGCTTTCATAATATTTTTAAGTGTGATTAATTTTATACTGAGTTTTATCTATTTTTCTACTGGTTTCAAAGTACCTGCACCTGTGGCAGGTACCGTGTGGGCCTGGAACAGATACTATTTGGAATGATTTCTGCTACAAATGAACCGTTTTCATTGATTTATACAGTCCCTTTTTGATCAATACTTCCCAGAATCTCCCAGCAACTATAAAATGCAGTTTTAATAGAAATAATTAGAAAACACTGATGTAAAAAATGAAGGTAATGGTTGTATAGAAATTACTAATACTTAAATTATGAAGTGTATAAATTAGATGTTGCAGCTGAAACTCAGTATGAATCAGTATGAACAAAGAATGGAAGCTCAATCTTGTACACTCTAGCCTAAGTTCTCACTAGGATATACTCTAACAGTTAAAACAAACAACAAAACTCCCTCCAACATCTTAAACCAGCATTTTTTTAACTAAGTATATAAAATTAGTACTATTTCTGCAGATTTGAAAATAATGAATATGGTATCTTTATCATGTCTTTATTATACCTCACGGGAGATGGAACAGCAAAAAGGTCACATATAATTTATCCTGTAGGAAAAAATACTTTTTAACAGTGGAGTTTTTACAGGCAGAATGAAAATAAGGAAAAGGATATTAAGCTGAATTTTAAATATAGTTTTATATAATACACTAGTAAAATCAATAGTATTTGGCAAATGTATGCATGTGTGCATGTGATTGGCTCAAATATAGATTCAGGTATTTGGGTGAAAAGTCTCATTTGTACTTGCCAAAAGCAACACCAATCCCTGCTCAGGTAGGTGATGAAGATGGGGGAGCCAGGTTTTCCAGGCCAGAAAAGTGGGGCTTATTTTAGACTGGCATAATTTCAAAAGTGACACTACATCAGTGCAAAAAGAATGCTAAAGCAATATGGCTAGAGTCAGCATCTCATCTTGGTTATTTCCAGTTGAAAAGTGTACTGATAACAATGAAAGGGAAAGTTACTTTTCAATTACCAGATTTTTGTGAGCTATCTTATACACATTAATATTTGTAAGTGACCTTGTACCAAGGTTCTTGAAAACAGACTTATTTTTTTCATGCTTTTGCAACATCTGGAAATATTACATATTTTCCAGTCTCTTTACTTATTTCACTGTCATGCATAAAGGCATGTTTGCAAGATCTTCAGTTAGTGATTATCATGTACAACTTCCACAAAGTAAAGAGGCTTCCAGAGAAGAGAGGAGGAGATTTGACAGTGAATGTTTGAATCTCAGCAGAATCCCTAGCACTGTAAATAAGCCTTCTTTGTGCTTACTCCATGCACATGCATACAACTGCAGGTTTGCAGGAAGGTATTTAGGCTCCCCAGTAAAGACTGGCCCAATTTCTGGAAATCTGTTCATAGTATTAGTCCAAGAGTTAGAAACTGCTCTCCAGACTGCTTTGAAGACAGTGAGCCAGATACATAGCTGAATGCATGCAAGTCTACAGATCTTGAATGATTGCACTTCTTTCTTGAATCAATAATGTAAAATTAATGTTTTGTGTTCCTCAAGAAATCAGAAAATCAGATAGAATTTTAATCCCAGCTCTTATTTATTTAGAAACTCATTTATCATATCTGAAGTTAATTCCGCTATTTTCTTTTAGTCACTAAGGAAAAAAAATTACATAGGTAAGAAGTGAAGCATATTAAATTATTTTCAAATTTTGAATGTAGTCAGCTTATCTTCAAATGTAAAGACATTTAGATTATATAAAATATTTGTTAAACAGAAGAGATGAACTTGTCCTTGTAGTTAATTGAGAAGTATTTATCATGCATAATAGATGCATAGGAACTCTGTTGACTAATAAAATAGAAATGCTTCTACCATGCCAAGCTTCTGAGAGACTTTTAAATAATTAGAATTTATTTAAGCTACCACCTCAAAGTGTTACTTCACCAACTGGAATCCCACGATCTCAGTTATCTTGAGCCTGGGATACAAGGGAGACTATTCAGTCAGAGGTTAATATTAACAGAAAGCTCAAGAACTGACATTTTGTCAACTCTCAATGTTAAAAAATGGTTTGATGACATTGGGTATGCAGTAGTCCCTCTTGCCTTTAGGATTATCCAAATATCAGAACTTTATATCACAGTATAAAAACTCTCTTAGAGCCCCGTGACCAGTTCCTAAAATTCATGCTTACATGTGTGGTGTATGTGTGAAAGGCATTTCATTTTATTTTTTTTAATTTTTTTTTTATTTCAGACCGCCTGTTGCTTGATTCCAAAGAATGAATGTCTCCTTGTAGCTGGAGTGCATTATGTGATTCCTGGAGTCCATCTTCTACATTTAAAAAAATATTGAAAAATTAAGTTTCTAGTTTTTCAGAAAGCTTCACACTGCAGTAAATAGGAAACTTTCTTAAACTTCATTGAAACGTCTGTCTCTAAAATTGCTTAGGAACACAGAATGAATCCTTTCAGATAGTCTTTCCCCTTTGCAGAGTAAATCCATATTAATTTTAATCTGCCATGCATATTTGAATTGTTAGTCTGATTTATACATTCATGTAGGAGGATTTTCTTCTAGGATAAGAAACGTTTGAGTTTTGCAGAAATGGTCTGTGGTTTCCAAGTTATGCATATTTCTATACATGGATGTTCTTCTCTATGCTGCTACCTGTGTATAGTGGGCTGACTGTGTCTAGTGCCAAAGCTGCTCTCATTCCCCTCCTTCAGCTGGACAGCGGAGAGAAAATATAACAAAGTGTTCATGAGTTGAGATATGGAACAGGAGAGACTACACATCAACTACCATCACAGGCGAAATAGGCTCTAATCAGAGATATTAATTGAATTTATTGCTGACAAAATCAAAGCAGGATAATGAGAAGTAAGATAAAACCTTCAAAACAGCTTCCCCCAACCCACCCCTCCTTCCCAGCTCCACCTCCTTCCTCAGTGGCATAGGGAGACAGGGAATGGGGGTTGTGGTCAGTTTATCACACATTATTTCTCCAGCTGTTCAGGTAGTTGAGTCCTTCCTGTCTTCATCATGGGGTCCTCTCCCACGGGAGAAGCTCCACGAGCTTCTGTAACACGAGTTCATCTCATGAGCAACAGCTCTCTGTGAACTGCTGCAATGTGAGTCCATCCCATGGGCAGCAGTCCTCCCAAACCTCCTGCAACATGGGTCACCTTTCCATGGAGTGCAGAGAGATCTCTAAAGGCAGGTGTTGGAACTTGTGGTTTATTGCAAAGGGCGTGGGTAGAAGGCCCTGTTGGAGCTGCCAGCCACAGCTCGGAGCAGGCTTGTGAGAGCAGGAGGGCAAGAATAAAGATGGGGTAAGAGAGCGAGGTGTAAGAGTGTGAGAGGTAAGAGAGCGAGGTTTCCGTTACAGTACAATAAATCTTTTTCTGTGTTGCATGTCCTAATTTTCACTAACCAATTTAATACAAAATACAAATCTTATAGAATTTACATACAGCCTATAAGAATCATTACATTACCATACTGTGTTACACTTTAAACCCTAAAAACTACTCTTTGGACCCTCTTTACCAAGCTAGTAATGTCTTTGCCCTCTGGTCCTGTCTGCAAGCAGAGGGAATTGTTCAGTCAAGAGGGGATTACTTTCAGCTGGCCATACTATTGTTTTCTAGTTGTTCAGTAACTAAGGTTTGGTATCTCAAAGATGGATTTCATTTCGATCTCACTTATAGTTTCCATATTCTCAAAATGTTTTGCAGGGAAATCATATTTATAAGGTTTTCCATTTTCATCTTCCCCAACAGGGTCCCCTCTCTCCACAGGTCTCCCGCGGGGTCACAGCCTCCTCTCAGGCATTCACCTGCTCTGGAGTGGTCTCTGCATCCCCCTGGATGTCCATGGGCTGCAGGGAGCAGCTGCCTCACCATGGTCTGCACCAGGGGCTGCAGGGGAATCTCTGTCTGGCACCAGGAGCACCTCCTGCCCCTCCTTCCCCACTGACCTTGGTGTCTGCAGAGCTGTTCCTCTCACTTATTCTCACCCCACCCTTCTCTGGCCACAGTTGCATCTGTGAAATACTGTTTTTTCTTCTTCTTAAATGTTCTATCACAGAGATATTACCACTGTTTCTAATGGACCCAACCTTGAGCAGCACATCTATCTTTGGAGCTACCTGGAATTGGATCTTCTGGACATGGAGGAAGCTTCTGGCACCTTCTCACAGAAGCCACCCCTGCATCCCCCCTATTTAACAAAACTTGGCCATGCAAATCCAGTACACCGTGGTACTAAAGTTAATGATATGTATGCAACAGTAAAGGAGGTGTCTAGTGCTTAAGTCCTAAAAATAATTGGAAAGCATTGTATCAGTGACAGAATAGCTTCTCTACTAGAAACATTTATTTTTTTTTACTTTTATTTTCGTCAGTGTGAAAAGTATTTGTTTCGAGTTGTAGTAAAAAGGTACAAACTTTCCTTGAATGAAATAATTCTTTTTTTTTATAATATCCATACTGGTATATGACTGAAAGAAGTATATACCAGAGAAGATTTAGCTACTTTTCAGGGGTGAAACACATTCCTTCTAAAGGTTTACCAAGATTACATAATTTTTTTCAATGGGCTGTAGTTAGTCCTATGAGAGGAAAAGATCTGCAGCAAATAGGCAGTATCCCAGATTACAAATCAAATCTGATTAGCTCTGAGTAATTAGTTTGAAATCCTTCTTGGGTTTCATCCATTTGGAAAGAGTTTTCATTTGATTTTGACTAGCTATTATTCATAAATAGGAAAAAAAGGTGATTTTACTGGGAATAAACTTTGCTTAAGAGTAGAAAGTATACTGGAAGATCTACAGTTGAAAGTAAAATGCTTTTACAAGTCTTACAGAGTAATTATCAACATCACCTTTCTTCCTCCGTACTCCCGTTATATAAAAATGAATATTATGAAATATTGTGTGCATTCCTTTTATTTACAATGACATAAAAATAAATATTACTTAGGTTTTCAGCATTTATCTTAAATATTTCTCATACTTTTGTCCTCAATTTGGATAGCCACCTATAGGCAGCTCTTGCCTTTTATAATGACACAAAATATCCCCCACACTATAAAATGTCTAATTCAAATATCTGAATTTTCCACAAATATAAAGTCCAGTCCCTTAATTAGTCCTCAGCCTCATATTATAAAACATCTAAGATACTATTGGATGCTAGTGGCCAGCAGCTGAATAAAATCCTTAGTGGTCAATGCAGATATAGTGGCCAGGAACGATGAGTCCTATACAGGTACAAGTAAATTTTTTTTGTATTCTATCAGACTACAAGGAAAAATTGTCCTGTATATGTTTGGAATTTGAATCTACAGCCTTTACTTGAGTAAACTCTTCATCAAATTATGAATATAAATACTTTTCTTTATGTTCTTTACTCCATTTTATTGACATGGGCCAGGACAATCCCAGACATGAATGCAGACTGGTAGAACTCATTGCGAGCAGCTCTGCAGAAGAGGAGTTGGGGATGAGAAGATGAACCAGTAATTTGCATTTACAGCCCAGAAAGACAACCACATCTTGTATTGCATGGACAGAAGCGTGATCAGTAGGTTGAGGGAGGTGAGTGTGACTCTGCTGCACTCATAAGACTCCATCTGCAGTGCTGTGTCCAGCTCTGGGATTCCCAGCACGAGAAAGATGTGGGAGTGGGTCCAGAGGAGTGCCATGGAGATGCTCAGAGGATTGGACCACCTCTCTCATGAACACAGGCTGGGAGCTCTGGGATTCTTCAGCATGGAAAAGAGAAGGCTCCATAGAGCCCTCATAATGGCCTTCCAGTACTTTAAAAGAGCTTATAAAAATAGTAACCTTTTACACAGGCAGATAGTGATAGGGCAAGGAGGAATCCTTTTAAACTAAAAAGGAGAGATTTAGATTAAATGTTAAGAATAAATTCTTTACCATGAGGATGGTAGGCATGGGAACAGGTTGCCCAGAGAAGTTGTGGATGTTCTATTTCTCAAGGTGTTTAAGGACAGCTTGGATGCATTTGAGCATTCTGGACTAGTAAAAGGTGTCCCTTGCCCATGGGGCAGGGCAGTTAGAACTGGATGATCTTTAAGGTGTCTTCCAACCATTGTACTATTCTGCAATTCCTTTACATCAGTGGATATACTTTGAGGTTATGCCTCTATTCACAGAAGGAAAGTCTGGAACTCTCCAATGAGCAGTAGAGCCCTGCCTTGGGCTCTATTGTGTTATTTATTGCTTTTGGTTGCCATGTATGAGCACCGCCTATGGAAATTTTAAAAGTATATATCTCAAACATTTGGTGCAATATTAAGCAAATAGAATGCCTATTACTTTTTCAGAATAGTTTGATGTTTACAAAAAGGAAATTAATAGCCATGATAGTTTGACTTGATAAGTGATAAGCAACAGTACAAGGAATAAGATATATGTATATAATTCCACTAAAAAATAATAGTAACTAAGGAATCTTTTTCCTCTGCTTGGTAAACGCAAGTTCTTCATTTTTAGGAAAAATCTACAGATTTTTTGTTGTTTCTTCTGTGGAGTGTAACAAACAAGGAATGAATATCATCATTAAATTTCTATTTTAAAATCAAGTTAATATAAAAACAATAACAAAAATAAAACAAGCTACTGCAAGAAAGACAAGAAAGCAAGAAAGAGCTTCACAACTTTTGGAATATTTTTTTTATAAGTTTGCTTTTGAAAACTGCTTTAATCTATTTCTCTGCTCCTAACAGCATTTTTTGAAGATACAAAAAAGAAACTCAAATAATTTTTCCCATAAGACAAAGTCTCCTAGGAAAAAATATTGATAAAATACATATTTGCTTTTGCTTCTTTTTCTGGCCAACAAAATGTCATTTTGTGCTCTTTATTTAGAAATGCACATATTGATATTTTTTACAGAAATATGATTTTCCTGGTGAAAATCTCTATTCTCTATGTGAGATAAGGCAGAGTATTTTTATACACTTACTGCTAGTTTTCCAGACACTGTGATGTGTGCTTCACACACAAATACTGAAAAGTATGTTCATTGGTTCCTGTTGATGTAAATTTTCTTACATCTGATGATGCTGTTAGGATGTCAGTTTCCACCTGTTGGGGATTTGCACAGTATTCACCCATCTTTCAGTTCCATATGAACAGGTTTTAGCTCAAAATTTCCTGAACTCTTGTGAGACTCAGGAGAGTTCAATCACAGGAGATGTAATCATTTGGAACAGTAAAACAGGTCAGAGTGCCACTATGCTATCTGGATAATGTGCTGAGGATTTGTCTGCCATTGCTAGTTAATTCCTTTGATATTCATCATTTTTATTGTGTTTTCTTTCTTGAATACAGTTACATTTATTTTATGACCCTTTGGAAATATGGCATTAATATTAGTTGAAATGGTGCCACCATAATATGGTAATGGTTTGATTGCTGTTGAAATTCCATTTATTCTTAGCTCCTTTCTTCTAGAGCTATTAAAGTCTTATGTGCATAAACTTTGTATAAATGAAAGTTAAGCTGATTGTCATCATGTGGTTATGAATACCATCAGATGCATTTCTTGTTTATTTATATATTTATTTTTTTTTAAATAAGAAACACACTCTCTTCAAAGCAGAGCCGTTAACATTAAGGTGTAAAGAATACAAATAACTGGGTGAGCAAGGCATATCTGAAAATATGTTAGACAATAAAGGCTCATAATGGCTTGATTTTCCTCACTTCTTGCTTACGTTTTAGTCAGGAAATTATAGAATTTGCTTATCATCTAGGAGTTATTTTAACCCTACTGTAATTGAAGTTCTATCAAATATCTTCAATTGGCTAGTATTGCAGTCACAATGAATATAATTGCAAATAAGCTGTCTTTTAAAGACATGTTCTTTATGAAATTATTAAGCAGGAATCCTGACTCTTCGCACACTTTCTGGTTTTCACCGAGTTTATAAACTATGACTCAAAACTATAGTAACAAACCCTCAGTGCAAAAGAGAAAAAGATCCAAAAGCAAAGAAAACCAGAGCAGTGATGGTCTAGTGAAGGCAGTGGTTTGCACAGAAATCATGGTCAGATAAGGGCTGTCCCACACCTCAAAGTGAAGTCATTACATAGAGAACTCAAGTCATAGAATATCCAGAGCTGACTGGGACTCACAAGGATTATTGAAGTTCAGGACACCCCGTCAGGAGTCACACCATGAGCCTGGGAGCATTCCAAATATTTTTTAATCTCTGGCAGGCTTCTGCTGTGATCACTTTCTTGGGGAGCTCTGGAATCTGTTCTGTTAAACACCACAGGGCCCAGTGACAGGGGAACACAACACAAAAGAACAAATGAAGAAGTGCACACATACACATGCACACAAACATAGACATAGTCTGATTTTCCCTCTAATCTCCCCAGAGATAATGGCATAATTGGACTGTGATACAATCAAATCCTGAAATCTGGATACATTTTAAATCCCTGCAAATATTCTCTTCACTCACAAACTAGAGCAAAAACCTACATCAAAATGCTGTGAAACCAGAATATTCAGAGGCAGTTCTGTACTTGAACTTTCTTATCCATGTAATGAATATCAATTCCTATCGAGTTAAGAATTTTATCTTCAAGTCCATTTGAAAGCAATTTTTCTCACAGAAATAGTTTCATTTAAGTACTTGGGATGAAAAAACGCTGCACTATCAGACTCTGAAAATGTGAACTTTTGCATTACTAAGCTCATTGAGAAATATATAATATTCCTTTGAACACAATGTTAACTGTTTTCCTTTTTTTCTCAACAATATAATGAAGTTCTTGTGTCTGTCATAATGTACCCAGTCTTTTAAGCACTCTTTTTGGGTAAAGGGCAGTGGCACTAACTCAGTACAGAGCAGGAATGCTTTGCAGGATTTTTCCAGATAGTGGAAAATGGTTCCAGTGAGCCTAATAAGCACTTGCTTTCTTCACATGATTCTTACTAGCTGCTCCATGCAGGAACAAATATACCTACGGTGAATATTTACTTATCTTTCTTTTCCATATGAAATATTTTTCTGCCCTTGGCCTCGACTTCATCTTGGGGCTAGAATAGTGTTAAGCAAAACAAAAAAGATAAGATAATATTAATCTCTGCTTGGCAATAGCAGAACAGCTAGTAAAAAATGCATTCATCTTTGTCCATAGAGCAGTAGCAAGAACAAAATATATTTAAGTTTCTTCCTATGTTAATAAGCCCAGGATGAAAAATAAATATAAAACAAATATTTATTTGTCCCTGATTCTACAATTGGCAAGGATAAAATACCGGAAACTTCATTGATAAAGATTAGGATCTGTATAAGAATTACACATGACACATGACAAATAACACATTGCAAATAACACATGACAAAAATTATGAAGGCAGAAACTTTCGGCATTAACAAGTTTTGGACATATTTTTTCTCCTACCATCAAATATTGAGAAGATATTATTTCCCTATCAAACTTCATGATATTAGCTTGATAGTCTGGAGATCTTGGTACCTGAGTCTCTTGGAGGTGTTCTCAGGATATATTTTTCAAAGTCAGTCTGTAGTCTCTTATTTGACATGTCAGATGCAATGACTGACTAACTTACTGCAGTTAAATGAAAGAAATCTCTATTTTTCTTCATGATTCCTTTTATAGCTAAGTCCTTGACAAGCCTGAAACGTACTGCTTATGAACAGTACAGATTTCTTGTAGTTTGTGCAGTCGTTTTGATTTTTCCTTGCAGCTGTACAAAACACCTGTACAGAGAATGCACAGGAAATCCAGTGTTTCAGGAAGTAACACAGTATGCCATAGGTGTGGCAGCAGCACAGCTACTTCAGCATAGCTATAACTATTTCCAGGTTTCTGAAAATCACACACTATTTTATATATGCCTATAATTCTCCAAGACAAATTGCACAAACACAAAGGCCACAGAAATTTTGATCTGTGAAAGCACTAAATCAATAGGGGAAGACAGCACATAGTAATGGTCATATTCAGGTCCTAACTATGGAAGGGTGGTGTGCATTTTTTCTTCAGCTACTAAACCAGTATTCAATATGGATTCCATTAAATCTACAATTGGAAATATAACTAGGATTTATTTATTTTATGTTGTACCTTATTGTTTCTCTAGAGTGGACAAATGTTTGCAATCTTTAATAAAAAGGGGCAAAATATAATTCTGATTGTGATCTACGTTACAAACATTTCAAACCTGCAAAGTTTGACTTCTTTGGTTTTTTGGGGCTTTTGTTTGGCTTTTGTTTGTTTGTTTTGGGGTTTCTTTTTGTTTTCATTGGAACAAACAAATGAGAGGACTGCTCCCATTTCTTGCTGATTGAAGTAAAAGAGTAGAATTGGAGACAAACATAACTTATGCAAAAATTGTAATAATATATATCCTAATATTGGAGTGTTTTGTCCTAATGTGATAGGTTAATATGATACTCCAAAAACTTGCTACAATTTAATGTAGCATTTTTCTTTGTTGTTGTTGGGGTTTTTTGGGTTTGTTTGGTTTTGGGTTTTTTTTAGTTAATAAGGTCTCCAAAAATATTGTTTTCTTTAGTAAAATCATACTACTGAATACTGGTAAAAAAAAAGGAAAAAAGTCTATTGCAGAAATATCTCCCTCAATCTTTAATCTAGTTTTTAGGGGTTTTTTCCCACTAATTTTTTTTTTAAATATGGATTTTAAAAGATATTTTTTAAATTTTAAGCCTTTGAACATAGAACAGAAATACAGACACAATTAACAATGCTAAAGAGGTGTAATCATAATAAAGTTATGAAGTCTTTTGAAATAGTCATATTTGACTAAGAAACCTCGTATGACAAAGAGAACACTTTGAGTCTTAGTAGATATAGGTTTTTTCCACTGCATTTTAATTCCGAAGGAAAATATGTTTTTTGTTTCTTGCATTAAAACAGAAACAAGTCAGTATTGCTATAAATTTAAGAGGTAAAAGAAGTGTTGAAGACTACTCATAATAATTCCACTGTCTCTGAAATCTTCTGAAACTTTTAAATTGAAAATACTGTCAAGCCTCAAGTCAGAAAGCACCTTAGTTAATAACATTTGTAGAATCAAATTCATCAAACAAGATGATAATTTGATTGTGAATGCAAAAGATTTTATATAATGATTAATAAATAAGAAGTCTTTGCTGCCTGTTATAAGGACAATTTGTTCTTAGGACTCTCATTCTTGACTCTAGACAATTTTTTCAGGGCAACTTTTTCACAGAAAAAAATACTGAACAAATATGAACCAATTAGTACCCCATTTTGAGCATATGTGTAAATGAGATATATATGAGAATAGTTTGAAATTGCTTAGAAATTTAAGGACAAATATGCCCCTCTCCATACAACTACTGATGGAGTATGTTATAGCCCAGTGAATCTTTGCTTTAAAATTTGTGAGGATCATTCAATACTTTGAAGTTCCAGTTTTTTTGAAGGGGTTTTCATGTCACTTTCTTCTTTATTTATTATGAGCATCTGTTAGTTGGACCCAGACAATATAAATTGGCTGATTGACAGCTACTTCAAGAACAAATTAAAGCACCAAAATAGAGCATTATCTAAACCTAAAGAATGAAAATGCAATGCTACTTTAAAAACTATACCTGAGGTTACTGTGTTCCTATTACTCCAGATGGGTAAATTGCTAGCGTAATAAGTGAAATGATAATAAATTCAGGCAGGGCGATGAGAAACATTCAGTTGCTGAATTATGAATGTGAGAAGTCCCCACAGGGCAAAGTTGTGAACTCAGAAAACACTAGGGTCATTCAAATAATGATTGTATATGTCTTGGGAAAATAATATACAAGAAAAGGATGAACCTCAGTGTGCTGCATGGCCTTTTTAATTCTCAGTATTCAAGCATCACAGCTGTCATGCTGCAAGGTATATTAAAAAGGAAAGATTACGTGCTGATGGTTGAGATCTCTTAATCCAAAACCCAGCTCCATGTGTGTGTGGTTGAAGAGCTCTTATGTGACACCCACTGGGCCTAGTTGCAATTTAGCCTTTCCAAAAACTTCATTACCTAGCTCCTTATTTACTTCTACTAAAATAGAAATAGCAACACACTGCACAAGAGATTCCTGTATAAATGCAGACCAAGCATCTTTAGGACAAAGCTGGCATTCTGTTCCCAGTTCTGAATGGCTGCAGGCTGTAGGAAGATAGCATTTCTAAAGCAGGAGTGATCTGCATGACCTGCTTGCCTGAACGAAATGGTGAAAAGACCATGCTAGAAACCTCTCTGTGATTGACACTCTTATGGGTGCACAAAGAACTTTTCACCTTATAGCCTGTGCGTGATTTACAAGATATTAGCTTTCAATCCTAAAACAGGACCTCAAACTCAGTAGTAGAAGAAGGTTATTTAGCCCAAGAACTTAGAAATCCTTGTACACTTTAAGGTATGCTAATTGAAGCTACTTGAAGGAATGTGGAAGAAGAGTCATTGTCTTTACATTACTGAAAGTGATCACTGAAAGTACATTTTTGAAAATCCCTTTCTCTTGGGAGTTGTTGTTAACTGGGATTGAAATGGGTTTAAAACTTATGTCAGCTTTGTTCAAACTGGAAATTAAAAACAAGCTAAAAAGCTCTTCCTTGCCAATGTTATAAAAATGTTTAAATATCTAGTGTAGAAGTTTTTCAGCATTTGTTTTGCAAGTTTTCAGTTTTGAAACTGTTATCTAGTTCAAGTATATTTATTTTCCCTTCCACTGTGGGAATGTGGTAATATTTTATTACCAAATAGAAATGACAAAACTGATATATGACGGTTTATTGAAATTAAGAGGTTTTACAAATTCATTCAGCTTTTACAAGCTGTCCTATTTCTATCCCAAAGGATGTTTTCTGTTCTCTGCATTTAATTTCATCTGGTCTTAGAAGAAAGATTTTGTTCTCTTCAATAGCAATTAATTTGAAATTTTAGTTTTTATTCATTTGTGCTAAGAAGCAGTGGATTTGGAGGGTAGAATTTGTAGAGAAAGGAACGCAAATAAAGATGAAATTTTGATTTACAATAAATATATGTTAGGTGCTTGAAGCTTGTCATATTCCATACAGAATATGCTGAGTTGAAAGGGACCCACAAGGGTCATCAAGCCCATCACCCAAGAGAATGGCTTGTACAGGGATCAAACCCACAACCTGGGCATTATTAGCCCTGAGCTCATTATTACCCAACCAAGGTAATATTTTATTTTGCTACATTAATAGAGTTCAAGTCCCAAACATTGTATATATATATATATATATATATATATATATATATATATATATGTATATATATATGTATATATATTAGTATTTCATCATTATCCCTATGAAAAAACTACTTCATTTGTGACCATTTGGCAATGTGAGGCACAAAAATTTAAGCAACTTATATAGGCAACTTATAGGCAACAATAGTAAAATATAGTGACTGTGAGCACTTGTTCAAAAATTTATTGATTGTGCTGATCAAATATTTCTTCATCCATTTTCATTTGTTTTGCAAATGCTTACAGGTTTATGTACACTCAAATGTTCAGAAAATTCCTGGGTTTTATAGGTACGCACATATTCATATACCAGCTGGCTGTGCAGAAATGACAGAACTTGCTTGTATTTATTAGGAATTTTTCCATTAGGAAAAGACTAGCTTACAGATTGGCAACATAAAAAGAGGTGAGTGTCTCTGTAACTAGCCAGCATTGGCAGCATAAGACGTTCAAACAATGGTGAATGGTGTATAAGGATCATTCCAGACAGTTTATGCATTATACAACTAGCATGCTAATTGAGTTTTGGAATAACAGGGTTAACTTTAATTGACTATGATATTCAGTAGGTGTATGCCTGGCAAAGCTGGAATCAATAAGTTTTCTCAGGAATTTTTCTTTATCTTTTTATCAGTTTTGGGCCTTCTACTATAGCCTAATATGCTTTCAGATAAAAATGGTGGGGTTTTTTCTTCTTTTTTGAATAGAGAATATTTTGGTAATAAACCCATGTGGGCCATAATAAATTATTTCATACTTGTCTTTGATTCAGGGATGTTTTTTACTAATATGCCATTATTGACAGAGCTGGTTGGAATACCAGTAAGCAGCAAATTGTCTGAAATACATTATTTTATGTGTATAAAATGGATGCAGTCATTGGAAAGTTTCTCAGAAAGAAGAGACATTATCTCAGAAAGAATTGGTACCTGAAATCTGTTCTACAGCCTAATAGTTGTAGCATTGAGTCTACGAGAAGGATAACACAGTTACTCTGAAAAAATATAAGAGAAAAAAAATCACTTCACTGAAAAAAACAGATATGAAACAGATATGAAAATAAAATAAAGAAGTTTTATGTTAGCAGGTTGAAAGGAAGATTTTGTTTATTTTCATTTAAAATACAGACTCTGTCCTTTTGATGTCCTGGTTGTTTCTGAGATGGATTCTAAAGCATTTGTAAGAGCAGTAAGGAATGGTCTGGAAATGTTGATATTTTAGTCTCACCATATATATTTTATAGAACTTTGAAATATAATTGTCTACAAAAAGTCTTCTCTGCAAATATGAAAAGCAGTTTGCATCTGAATTAATCTCTCCAAATCAGACTAAATGGAACAGGTTTTCAGCATTTTTAAATGCCTGCTTTAATTTAGCTTTGTAGAGTGGGACCTCTGAGGGCTGTATAATTGTTTGTCTGGTATGATCTGTGTAATAGTTGTTTTCTGTATTACACGCATATATTAATATGTTTTTGTTTCAATTTTTAAAAGGCTATTTTTTAACTTGGTTGAACAGCTAGAATGCTTTTTCAGCTAATGATATATTTGGTCTGTTATTTGCTTTTTATATTAGATTCAGATTTTTGGCTTGGCTACCTTGCTTAGACTCTGGAGTAAACAGTTTTCTCATACAAGTCTAAATCAGCTAACTTTATGTGTTTTACTGTGGTTTTAAGAAAAAGCAATATTTTTAGCTCATCTTCAAAATATATATTATATATACTTAGAAATATGTAGTACAATTTCATGTGCGTATTTGGGATAAATATTTGGATCATATCCTAACCCTTCAGGAAAAAAAGTCTTTTGCTTACAGCCTTGTTTACATCAACATTAAACATGTTTAGAAGAAAGACTGTAGGAGAGTAATTTTACTTGCTCCTGAGGAAAGAGTGAGTGTGTTTTGGCTTGATCTTTATAGAGCTTCTTTACTGTATCAGTAGTAGATTCTAGACCCTGACAATTCTTTATTGAGCTCATAGTATCATTTATTGCATGCATTTTTCTGACAGGCTGCTACTCTGTCTATTTTTGTTCAGTATAGACATTGATGATATATAGCCCTCAGTAGTCCCAAAGACACAAAACTTCCTTTTCTTCTCAGTGTTGAACAGATTTTCTTTCAGTCCCTACACCTGACATGCTGTCTTGAATAATCTACAAGCAACTCTCTACATCTTTACCTACAATTAATCCATAGTGTTCAAGCTTCAAGTCTTGCTAAAGTTTGTCCTTGTTACTTTAAGTGCATTTCAGAATATTTGGGCTAGAAGTGGTCTACCAGAAAGGAAAAAGGAGCTTTCATTCTCATGAATGATTGTTGCCTGATGTCCAGAAAAATATTTCACATCCAAAAGACATGCAGAGACCAGGAAAACTTTGAAAGAAATCACCCACAAGTGATGATGTTTAAACAAAGTAGCTCGAGGCAGTGATTGATTTGATACTCAGCCAACTCTCGCTGTTTCAATGTGGAAACAGAACATATATTGCCCCACCCTGGAACTGCAATGAAAGAAGTAACATAACCTCGGGCAAGACCATGCAGCCCCAGTCAGGAGAACAGAAATTTACTATCTGTGTAGAAGCACAAAGATAAGGCAGCTGCCCAGAAGGTATGTTTCACAAAGTCAGAGAAAACCAAGTGAAAAAAAAAATGCAGCTTACAGAACTGAATATTGTACTGAATATTATTTGTACAGTCTGAAGTCCTTGAGGTTTACTACAAGTTTTCATCCAGCTGTGTAAAATACTATTCCAGGAACAAACAATGTTATTTAATTTATAAACATGTTAGTGGGTGTTAATAATAGCTTTAACCAGGTATATCTATGGCATTGAAAAATACTAACAATTTTAAGGCTGTCAGCAACAGGGTTTTTAGCAAAGTAGGTGGATTACAAGCAACTGTCAGGTGTTCTGAGAAAATAAATGTACTTTTAAAGTCCATTTTTCTCACTCCATTGCAATTTATGTTCTATGTAGCCTGTAGGCACAAGAACTTCATTGTTCTATCGAAAATTTGCTTGCCATATTATCCTTTTTTTCCCCCTAAATGAAAGTAATTGACCACATTTAATGTAGCTTTTGGCCACAAATGTTGCCATAAATATCTTTCACTTTTGCACTACAGGACTATAACACACTTCATCTACTATGTCCCACCAAAGAAAACAAATAGAGTTATTGAGAAAAGAACGTGCAATCTCTGTGCAGTAGCTGTGAGCACTATCTTGCTCTGTGGAACAGAGTTTCTCTTTACAGTTCACAGTAGATTTATATTTGTCACTTATAAGTATTTTCCTACTACATTTTCCTACAGAATTTTTTTTTCTCTAAAAGGAATACACAGTATCATCTAAGAACAGTCTTAGTTTTTAGACATATTTAATATCAATTTATTAAAATTTCATTGTTGAACCCCTGTGTACTTCAGCTCCATCAGTTATGTGGTGATTATTGTTATATTTCAAGGTTTGTTTAGTTATTTTATTTTTTCAAGCAATTTTTAGAGCTTGCTATTTTTCTGGATCAAATTGCTCTACTCATCTTTCTAAAGGTCTTGGGTTTTGTAATTTGATTTATGTGGTAACCTTGAAACAAGGAGAGGCATTAATAAACTATTCCGTTTTAATGAATGGCTTGTCAGGTACTGGTTGACTACTTCAGTGGCCAGGAACTCTCTTCCTCCAGGCACTGTTAAAAAGGGCAAGGCTTCAGGCTCTCTGTCATGTCTACACCTAGCCTCATTTAATATTTAACAGCTGTCAAGAATAGCATTGGTTTGAAGGACTTTTTTGATTAGTAATGGCTTTGATATTTCTTTACTTCTCTTAAACTTGCTGTTAACATTTTAGATTCAAGGAGGATGGCCTGGCATAGCTTGGAAATACTGAAACTGAGTGCATGCTGTCAGCTCTCTCAGCCAGAAGTAGATGATGTGCACGGAGGCACGGGAATATCATACTCAGGTCCCACAAAGACAAACGGCTCCTTATCTGCTTGATAATACCTGAAATAATGCTCTCTTTTACCCAGACTTTCCATTTATCATACCTTTCTCCTTCTGACTTGGCTCCCAGAAGGTAAGTGGAGGTTGTGAGTGGCATCTGCATAACTTACACCACCTCTTGTTCTGTTGTAAACCAGAAGACTCCATACACCATTGAACAAACAAACTTGCCTAAAAAATCCAGTACCCCTACTTTCACCTCCTTCTATGGATTGGATCATGAACCAAGCTTAGAGTGTGCAACCTGATGTTACATACCTGCAATAGCTCTGGAAAGCATCTCCCTAAAGCAGAATCAGAGACTAAAAAAACACTTAAAAAACCAGATTTGAGTTGAGTGTCATCAATACTCATGGTTTTTCTTTAATTTTATGACTTTCTATCGCTAGTCTTTTTTTTTTATTATAATTTTTTTTGAGGAGGGGTTTGTGGGGGTTACTTGGGGCTTTTATTTCTCCTATTTATCCCTACAAGAGCTAAAGGCTACAGTGCTTGTTATACCCAGCTGTAGAAGGTAGTGGTATGACTCTGGCTGCATCATCTAAACATTTCAGATAATAGTACCTAAATATTTCTCGTTTTCAATCTTGTTCGTGCTGGAAATCATTGACAATAGACAAAACCACAAAAAACCTGGAATCACCAGTATTGCTTATCTGCACTTATGGGTTCATTCTTAACCTTGTGGTCATTGATTCACGAAATGTTTCTGATCCCCTTTTTGACAATTATAATTTATTTTCTCTTTTTCTGTTAATTTGAATATCTGATTTTTAGTCAACAATACTGTTTCCAAGGCCATCTGTTTGGCAGATTTGGTCTGAGAAGAAAATTGAAATTATTTTCGTGTTGCATATATTTGTCCATAATATATGCTCTTTTTTTTTTTTTCCAAAAAATGCTGAAAAATATGAACTGCATGCATGCACAAAATATTAAATGCAGAGAAAATTGAATATAGAGAGTTGTCACTGAAATGAACAAGGTATTTTACTCCTGTGGTAAGGGAAAAGTAAGCTGAGTTTTAGTATCCTGAAACTTGGTCCCAATTAATGACTTGCACTTACTCAGCAGGTTTTCACAAATTACTTTTAGAGTGTCATACATAGTCAAAGATCCTTGTCTTTCCTTTGTATTGTTATTATTATTGTAGTTTTTGCTGTTATTGTTTTATTGTGATTCTACTCCAACAGATTTTAAATACATATACATATACCTAGAGTTAGTATAAGCTGGAGTTCTACTTTGTTTTAAAGTCAAGATTAAATTCAGTCAAATGCACATTGGATGATAGTTGTGGCAGTGGAAGAAGTTCTCAAATTGCACAGAAATGGATTCTGAAATCGAGGAGTTGGATTTAGTAAAATGGCCATTGCTTGGGAAATAAGCAGCAGTTATTTATACAGAGATTTCTCTGAGCCATAGCTTTTTTTTCAGATAATGTAAAAAAATTTGGAAAAGAACATTTGCTGTGTGTGATAGGAGTTTCTCATCAGAGCAAAGAGCAAGGAAGAGATGGAACAATCTCAGTGCAGCACATGTGACACATACCTTCACAGAACTATTCTTACTGGATTCTATGTTCAAACCAAGATACCTATATCCTAGTGATAGTGCTCAATTATTTGTTGTACATAATTATTTTGTGTTTGATATTGTATATTACATCAGACACTGTAATAGCTAAACAAATCACCAAAAATATGATTAGCAATTCTGGGGAAAACTTCTAACATTTCTGTGATTATTTAAATTTCTATGTCTTTTGACTTTGGTTATCTGATATTTTCAAAAACAAACAATTAAAAATGGGGAAGAAAGGTAACTTTTTTACAACAAAAATAATTATTTTAAAACTAATTTAATAACAAGCTGTTCCTGTTAACATCTTATATGTCTCTTCAGCATGTTAGGTTTTACATTTTACTAACTGATATGCTTTTGGTGTCGCTCAGATTCTGTCTCCTACTCAGAAAGTTCAGTTAGGTGACTGATCTACTCATTTAAATGGCCCGTATGAAGCTGATCTGTTCTTAGTGTATCTTCAATATGAGCTTGTGTTCCTTTTGTTTAAAGAAAAAATGTCCATATTTCTGTTTAATCATAGATTTAAGACAACAATCCCTTTGCTTGGAGACCCCCTTAAATGACTCGTTTTGAACAAGATTTTTCTGCCATCAACCACAAGATTTTCATGCCACATGATTTTTGGTTTTGATTCATTTTTTTCTTTAAAGTCTAGGAGTCCACAGCATTAGAATTAACAAGCAAAAATTTAATGTTTATGCTACCAACTCTCCTATACTGAGCTTTGACTTTGCCTTTCTACCAGTATGGACTATGATTTGATATCAAATTTGTTTTAGCATCTATAATTCCACACGGAATAGAAAATACATACAGATATATAGAGCAGTCTATCTTGCTATTGAATTTTGTTAACTGATCTAATAAAAAGCACTATCAGATCTAGAGGAAAATCTAAGATGTGTGTCTCTCTCTGTATACACAGACAGATATATATATCTGTACTTCCAAACAAGTAAAGCCAGAGGGACTTAGTGATGTATTCATTCAAGCTGGCAGTAGTAAGTGATCTGGGAGCAGACAGAGATGGTTAAGTATACTTTGGGAGACATTGTGCTGAAGGAGATAAGAATCATTAGGAAAAAGGGAAACTGGGGACAGTCTATTTTACAACCAAGTAGTATGGAACTAAAAAATAGGTGATAACTGTCAGGTTGATAGTTCTGTGGGGATTTTTGGAGTGTGTGTGTGTATATATATATATATATATATATATATATATATAGGTTTGATAAAGGAGCCTTTGATCAAAACTGCAGTGAAAACTGTAAATAGTAATAAACCACTAAAATACCATGGCTGAGATCAGCATAGCTCAGTTCTTTTGTTCTGCTGTGATTTTCAATATCCATCTGAGTGTGATTGATTCTTAGCTGGGGATTGAAGTTTACACATAATAACAAAACAACACAGACCTGAGTCAGTGGGCATTTACACCCTATTGCCATCCAAGTGTACCTTAATAATACCACTGAGATGGAAGGACACTACAACACACTGTCTCTCTTCTGGGATTCCCGATAGCTTCTTCACACTCACTTTAAAAAGAAACTTTTGGGGAGAATGCCCAGCAGTACTGTGGCAAAAGAAACTTCTTCTAGAGCCAGATGCTTTCCCTCTTTGCTTCTATGTACAGAGGGATGTAAATACAAGGCCTAAAACATGAATGAAATGAGGAAGGAACATAGATTTTTGTAGCTTGATGTTTCATTTAATCCATGTTATTTAACAGAAAAACCCCCCCCCAAAAATAAACAGTGCTCCAGAGACATTTTCTTTTCAGATAAGCAATGATTTGAGTCAAAAAAATGGTCATCCACTGATCACAATAATTATGACCTTTTCCACCCATTAGTACCTGATTTTTTCAGGTTGAAGGATCATGGGTTTGTTTTTTCTCCCATAGGTCACAACCATCCAGGAGTTTGCAGAGACTTTGTACGATAGACCAGAGAGTCATTGATACATCTCTCAGAATTCAGACTGATTATCATTATAGATACAACATTTTTTGGAAAGGGTGTTACTTTTCAGATTATCCGAACCCCACGTTTAGTTGAAAATAGAGTATTCAATAATAGATTAATCGTGAAACAAATAAACTGATGAATTTTGTAGTTCATCTCATGCAACAGGAACCTTCATGATACACTGTGATCTCTTGTGATTAAATGTGTAGGCAGCAGTATATAAGTCAAAGAAAAGCAAACAGATGTAGAATCTTAAGATTTAGTTTTCTATATGAAGATAATGGTGGTTTCAGCTTTTAGTTAAAACTTCTGCTTTTCTAGCTAGATTTCTCACCTTTTCTTGAGTCCTAGTCAGTTAGATAAGGAGTAATCTAGCCTATATATCTATTCTTATTAGGTTAATGTTGTTTTAAAGTTCAAATGTTTTCCACATTTTGACTACAGCCAAGAAATTGACAATAACTGGATCTTTTGTAAATCAGAGTAGCTCCATTTTAGTTATTACAGTAGCATTGACTGTCCCCAGCTGTAGCAGCATGGAATCATAGAATCACAGAATCTTTAAGGTTGGAAAAGACCTCTAAGATCATTGAAGCTAACCATTAATTTACCACAACCATCTTCACCACTAAACCATATACCCAAGTCCATTTCTACACATTTTTGAATACTTGCAGGGATAGTTATTCCACCACTTCCCTGGGAATCTTTTTCCAATGCCTGACCCTTTCAGTGAAGAACTTTCCCCAATACTGAATGTAAACCTTCCCTGTCATGACTTGAGGCCGTTTGCTGTAGTCTTGTCAATTGTTACATGAGAAAAGAGACTGGCACCCAGCTCTCTACAGCCTCCTTTTGGGCAGTTGTAGAAAATGATAAGGATCCCTCTGAGCCTCTTTTAATTCAGGATAAACACCCTCAGCTCCTTTAACCACTCCTCATAATAACTGTTCCCCAGCCCTTTCACTATCTTTGTTGCTCTTGGTCTTAAATATTGCCTAAGGTATGTTATAATATGCAATTTCTCCCTAATTCCATAGGAAAGATTTGCCTAGGCCTCTCACCCATAGGCACAAAAAATTCACATATGCATGTATAAAAAAACTTATAGTCTTAGGGCTGGAGTGAATCAACTGAATTTTTCAAGAAGAATCTAGAACATGTACATTTACAGAAGTCCCCCCACAAGCTTTGCATGTATGCCCATTAGAAGTTATTTGACCAAATCTGATCCAGTAATGTTAATGGGAGGTATCACAAAAATGTGTGAGGTACTGACATGATGTGCCCTAGAGGCTGTTGGTGCCAGTATCTACATTGGGCTTGCATGCATAGTGGGTGATGTTTTCCATGTCTGGTCACAAATCTTTAGGATTACCTTAAGTGATCTCAGGTGATGAGATGTGACTCTAAAGACGTATGGAATGTGTCTAAGAGCAACTATAGAAGGTTCTGCACAAGTAAATGCTAATTTTTCCTTCAATAAAAATTCTTATCTAGGTGAAGTCTTAAGAATTTGCTGAAAAAAGATTTGGCAGACATACTCCAGAAATATGACTGAGGTGTTACATATAATTTTGATGATACATAATGAATAAAAAAGACAGAAAATCAACAGGATGAATAAATTTAATCTTCCGTGCATGGCTCTGAGTTCCCAAGTCCAATAATTTATTTGCAATTCCTGCTAGGCTGATGCATTGCTATTATATTATTTTTTTTAAAAACATGTAGTTTATAATGCCGGTACTGATATCACCCCTTTTGCATTCAGCTGAAGGCATGCACTCACTCAGAGCTTCACTGGCATTGGGCATATTATGTAAGTCACTTGGGAAGTATTTCATGCACTCATTACACTTTATCAGCACAAAAGGAAGCACAGAGAATCAAAACAAAAGATTTCACACAGAGCAATAGAAAACAAGATGTGCTCTGTAGAATATTCATGAAAGGCTTGTGGTATAGCTGAGAGGTATCTGAAGATAGAAGATTTTGTGATAGCATACACATTTCTCAGTCTTTAAAATTGCATAAGCCCCCAGGTACAATTATTCATAGACTTTCACATCCTCATTCAGTAGTCTTGAAGCATTAAACACTTGTTTATAAAAGACAGAATTCCCTGGGCTTCATTGATTGTTCTTATGATGCCTTGAAGACAGTGTTAACCATTTAGATTAGTAATTCTTGGAACTCTGTACAAGACAGCTGCATATTTTCTGTGACACACAGCTGTAGGAAACAAAATATCATTGATGAAAACAAGTTAGAAGAACAAAGAGTTTATTGTAGCCCACATGATGGCTTCAGCTTTGATTCAGCAGTGTTTGAGACACAGAAGAACAATTTTATGAGCTTGAGGAGAGCCAAAGTGCAATGGTGGAAATTGGTGTAGGAGTCCTTTATGTGTCTTATTTCATTGACATCAAAAGTAACTAAAAATGAAAAAAAGAGAAGAGAAGGTTAAAAATGCACATGTTAATATTCACTTACTAAATTCTGCTTAAAATCTTGTAATCTCAAAGCTAATTTAATCCAATTGCCTTTTAGCTACAATGTCTTGCTCCAATTTCCAAATATAATGACTTTTTAATATAACTTGCACTGTTCTGTATCCAAAGTTGGACTTAGTCATGCAATTTATTCAATCAGAACCAACATATTTTCTAATTAAGCCTCACACCTGCACAATCTCTATACTAATATATTAATAAATTTATCTTAAGCCTAGAGGAAAGACAATTTTAGATGCAACCTTAAACTGTAATTATATTATGTAAAGCATACTATAGATATACCATACCACTACATTCCATTATTTTGATATTTCATCATAGGCTGGGAGAAAAATGTGGTGGTTTTTTTATTATTATTCATGTGGTGTACTACTATCAAAGACAAAACTAAAGACTAAAGGTTGAAATAAAACTTATGGAAAATTAGTGTGCACTATTTAGTATATATGAGACACAGACATTAAAAAATTGCCTGAAGAACACATTGTAAAAACATGAAATGCAGCAAAGCAGAAAACGTCACTTTTGTCACTGGTTATTTAATTGGCAACTGTAATATGTACATTCTAAACCCAAGATATTTTATAATTAATGGTGATTTTTGTTAGACATTGTTTATAGAAACAAAATGGAAGACATTTGTGGATACTGAGAGAGTGAGAATTTCCTCTTCAAAAATTAAGTGGGAGCTTAATTACTGTCTAAGTATTTAATTTTTTTAAACTCTCATTTTTAGATAACATTCTCCTACCTGCTGGACAATGGGTTGCAGAAAGGCCTAATCTAAAAATTCTTTCTTAATTCACAACATTTTCTCATTGCTTTACCACCCACTATAAAGTGTTATGCATAGGAACTGCTGATTCTTAACCACATGAAATACACAGTGGTGTAAACATCTTATTTTTCATCTCCATGGGCTGCTTTACAGACCAGGAATGTTTTGGGGTTTTTTGACAGCCTAAAAAGTCATGTAATGTTGTGGGAAATCTTTAAATACAGCCAACCAGTTAAATAGATGGACTTTGTCTGATTAGAAAAAAAGTGTTGTAAACATTTATGTGTACTTTTGCACACCGGCCATTGATTCCTCACTTGATCTGCTTAATCTTACACCTCATTTTGCTTTTGAAATGTGGCTTTGGAGTGGGGGAGAATATGCATGTTTTCTGAAGCTATTTGATAAGTCTGCAAGAACCTATGGAAGGCCAAGCTCTCACCATTTCTAGACTTGCCACTAATGAGACAAAGATGGATCCCAAGCCGCATATCACTTGGAAATCAGAACAGAAAGCACCTGATATACTTTTTCTTTGAAAGCTACAGGCAAAAATATGCTTCTAGGTGGAACTAGGTTCTATTTAAAACTTGAAACCTGGTTTGTGGTTGACTGTATTCGTCTCTAAATGCCTGTGTGGTAAATGCCTCCTAGTAAAAATCGCTGTGTGGCTTATATCGTAACTTGATATTTAATTGGGTTATGCAAAAGAAAAAAAAAGTTTCTACAGTTCTGCTTTATGTCTGAGAAAGAAAATGCATCTCTAATGATGCTGAGATACTATCACAACTCTTTAACTTTGAGCCACTTCATCTGTGTCCATTTTAGCAGGACAATGGAATTGGAAAAGTACTTTAGGGAATTTCATGCACAAATAAACACTATAGAAGTGAAAAGTGGGGACTAAAGGAACTCAGAAAGTCAGGACTGAGTCAAAATATAAACCAGGACTAATACTTTCTGTCGCACAAATTTTACGTTCGGGATTTATCTTACAACTGTGAAGGATTTGGGCAAAAAAAAAAAAAGCTATGAGAAAAGATAAAAAGCAATAGTAGTGACATGAGGAGAAAGGAAAAAGATTAAAGTGTTCGCAAGGAGACAGAAGGGGGTGTTTTCTGCGGAGAAACTAGGTAGAAGAGTAAGAAAGAGAGACCAAAAAGAAAGGCCTGTTCACAACGAGTAAACTACAAATGCAAGAAATCTGGTGTTCTGACGTGTTGTGTCTTAGGACAGTTTTCCAACAGTTTCCTATACTCCTTTAATTGCCTCCCATTTCTGGATTTCCCTCAAAAATGGAGGGAAGCCTGACTACCATGATGGCTTCACCCTCAAAATGTTTCCCTTCCTTATTATAAATTAATGGGAAAGTATGTAAAGAGAATTTGATATTCAAGAAAAATGTCCGTGTCCTTCCCATGGTAAATATGAAGAAGTAAAGGATAAATCAAGTTTCTTCTGCTCCAGTCAGGGTGTGTACGTTTATGTTGCCTAAATAATTTTTTCTTAGAAGAAGAAACTCACTTTTCTTGAGTGCGAAATTTAAAAAAAAAATCCTCCAGAAAATTTATTATTCTTCAAGACTAAGATTCTTTTCACTTGTACAATACCTGCTCATTTTCTCTTAATACCCTTTGTTGAGAAGAAAGGGCTCAAACAGGAAGATTTGGTGAGGAATAAATGGTTTTGCTCAAAGTGACCTTGCATCTGGGAATCCTAGGAATGCTGGTGTGGGAAAACTCCATTTACTATGCCTACTGTTGTTCATCCTCTGTCTGTTTTGAGAAGTAGAATTCCTGTGTAGAGATAACACTCTCATGGACGTGCTTGAGCCTCCTGTTGGGGGAGAGAGCGAGATCATAAAAGCTCAGCTTTGTGACAAACTGCGTGTGCAATTGATTTCTTGGGTTGGCAGTCACAGGATGAACCGAGCTCGAGGAAACCTGTGCGTCCCCGTGTGTCTCTGCCACCCAGCATCATTAGCAAGGTAATGACTTAAATCTACTCTGCATTTCAGTCAATTCAGATGCCTATATTTCTAAAACCTGGTCTTGAGGAGGAAAAACAACCAGTGTGCAAACACCTTTGTAAGGATGTAAAAATGTTCATTTAGTTTTAACATAAAATATGTGGGTATATTTTTCAATTATTTTTCTTAAATATGGGTTCTTTGGGATACAGAACAAACAGTGCAAAGGGGAGATTTGCAAAAAATGTCACTAAGCTTGTAAATGCTTATTGATTACATATGGAACTTGCAAATATAAAAAACAATTGTCAGTTGCAGAAGTAAAAATTCAGTTACCTTGGATGATATGCCCTGTATCCAGTTTACCTATGTTATAGACTGTATTCTCCATGACCTTGAAATATCACCGTTTTTGTAATTGGAAATTAAAATTCACAGCTAGGAAAAGCCCTTGTCATTTATGCAACTATCACACAAGATTGTTTTTTGGAAGAAAAAAATTAATAATGCAAGACTCCTGCTACCCCTCAATATAAAAACTTCTCAACCTTTGTACAGGCAGCACTCTACATTTAGCTGTTCACTGTTTTTAAGGATTTTACCTTGACAGGGAATGATCACAATAATAGAAAACAGGGATCAAGGTCACATAATGAATAAAATATACAAGACTTTTATTTATGCTTTTTAATGCCATAGTTTGATTCAAAATATTTAATGAGTTTAGGTCTATTTTAGTCACAGAAACTATGGAATGTGTTACTTTTTGTGAATAATAAAATGATATATGTTGTAGAATGGTTTTTCTCAAATGGTGATCATCAGGTCTCTAACCGCGACACACAGTTATGTCACAAAACCATGTCTCGTATAATATTATGGTTTAAAGGTTTAAAAATAAGAATGTATTTGGTCCCTCCAAAATGTTCATGGTAGTTATGACTGATAGGTTTGCATAATTTGGTATGGGATGAATTAATGACTTTAAAGGATTCTAATGTGTATCAGAATTCTGACAAACACACAGCTTTCAGGTTATTTTCAAATCTGGTCTTCCATTCTTCTTTTTTTTTTTTTTTTCTTCAAAAAAAGGACTTAGAGGTCTGAAATCTGACTAGAAATTTTCTAGCAAACTCTATTGATTGACCATCAAAATAGAGTGACATTAAATATTTCTTGTATGTCAAACAATCTAGCTGTCTAATCTAATGGGATCTCATATGCCAATTTGTACAAGATACAGGTACAATAAAAATGTGGCTTAGAAATAAAAGGCTGTCAATATAATTTGCAACATTATTGAATTCCAGTTTGCCAAGCTGCTAAAATATCATAAAGTTATAGACTAATACACTCAGGATGAGACATAAGACCCCATAGATCTTAACTTTAAAAGAGAGAGAAAAAAAAGACAGAAAAGAGTTTGTATGTATATTCTTTATAGATTTTTTTTCCAGAAGTCTTTAACTACTTGTTACTAGTCAGAGAACATTACACTAGCAATATTAACTTGTTTGCTTAATTTCTCTTTACTGTTAGACAGTCCTTGTTGAAACTGTTTGCTTGTCTTCAGGACTGAGGTGTTTTTTGGAGTTTCATCAAGAAACCAAGTAAAAGACAGACATAAGTGATGTACGTGTTTACAATAAGTGTTGGTATATGTTATTGGAAATAAAATATTCAGCTTGTGTATTTGGAAAATTACACATTTGCAATGTTCTTTCCTTGATCAGTGAAGGACAGAAAATCTGATGATGGTATCTAAAAGTGAAGCTTTTGTCAAACAACACTGGTTTCACTGCTGTGGGTATAACATAGTGAATATAAGGATCTGAGGAAATCAGTGAGTGTTTCCTCATGAGACCTGTGATGTTAATGAAGGTGAAGATGATGTCATTCCTCCCTGGGCAGAAGGTATCAGAGAAAGGCCAGGAAAGAGTGGAATAGAAGCAGGTGGTCTGATGTGTTTTCTTGCATTACTGTAGGTTTATATTGTAAGGCTATGAAAATGCACAGGGAAATAAAGCCTCAGATCAATGTTAAGCTGTATTATTTAATGGACCAAAGCAAAAATGTTTTCAGAGACCAAAGTTAGGTACCTTGCTGAGCTCAGATAGAGAAAAAAAAGCAGTTTCCAGAAAATGTGCTTTCACTGTTATCTTAGAGACCTCATTTTCAAAAAGTAATTTGATGCCTTCAGCCTGAACAAGTAATTCATTTTGCTGAAGACATTTACGAAGATGATGCATAGGCTCTGTTTCAGAAACTTGCCACCTTGCTTTCTCCAGGTCTCAGGTTGTGTAGATAGCCCATTGCTGGGCTTTGCTGCTATTGCTGGTACGATACAGGTAGCCTGGGTGATACCTGGAAAGGCTGACCTGGAACAGGGACTAGATAGAGCAAAAGGAATAAAATAGGTATTTATTGAAAGGATACACCTTGGGCAGTGCAAGAGCCCTGCCAGGACTACACCCAAATCAAATCCAAAGATGGGTCCTGGTCACGAGTCTTTACACTTTAATAAGTTTTGGTTCATCTACATATTGGGGTCAATTGTCCAACCACAGCTCCAGGCTATGAGGTCTCAGCCCCCTGGCTTTCCCCCTTCCCCTTGCTGTTGTTTATGCTCTCTCTTTGGGTACTGGCTGTTCTTGATTCTCTGGCTGGGAAGGGATTGTTTTGTCCAGCTACCCTGTGAAGAGAACTTACTGACACCTAATAGGAAGTTTCAGAGTTGCACACTAAGCAGCAGAGAATCTGAAAAATATAAAAGCTAAAACCCAAGGCATCAGGGGGGCATCTTTCTAAAATAAAAGTGCAGTTTTAACCCCATCCATCTGCAGTTCAGATGAGATTTTCTCTCTCTGAATCTCCCTTCAGGTTTTGCTGTTTAAAGCTCTAAAGCTCAGGACAGAATATTTGCACTTTCTATCAGAGACTATGGGGAAATTATCAGGGAATGTGAGACCTTTATTACCGCAAAAGTTTCCTTTTTTATAAATCTCAGATATAATTCTCATTTAAAAATACATATTCTCAAATGCCACAATCTATAGGCCATAAAAGCTCCTCTATTTGCGGTTTTTGTTTTCCTAACAGGGCCCTGATGTAGAAATAATAATTGCAGTACAATTTCTGATCTAGAAACAGACTGTGAACTTTCAATACACCTGGATTGTCTAGTGAGCATCCTTTTAAGATTTTCAGTGTTGAAGTTGTTCATTCACACCAGAAATTAGATTAAAGTAAAACAATAAATTATTAGGCTTTCCTGAAAGGAATTAGAAAATCTGTGCAGGGCTTGTGCCAACCTGTAGAAGTCAGCAACACAAACTGAACAGTTTTCTGTGATTTTTCAACCTCACAAACTAGAGACACTATTCCTCACTTACGAGTAGGAGGAATTTCCGAGAACCTCTGAAGGAGATTTGTGTCTCACTAGTTTTCTAATGAAAATGAATGAGAAACTTGCAAGTTTTCACAAACTTCTCTTGAGTCTCTGCCAGTTTTCAGAACACAGCACTATAGTAATTGCACTGAGCACTGAGATTGATGTCAGGATTAAAGGTTATAAGCTATGAGGGAAGGCTGAGAGTTTAGATCCATAATGTCTGAGAATGCAGGCTGTTGAAATGCTGTATTGAATGCTAACCTAAATCTTTGGAAAGGGAACTAGTTTTTTGGGGTTTTTTTCTGTCATAAGTGTGCTAATTGGACAAGTGGGTGTGAATATTTATTATAGGAAAAGCAATTTAGGGTAGGTACCAGAAATAATTTTTCCATACAGATAACCTGTAGGTATGGACTGTAACGAAGATGAACAAAAAATAGAATCATTAAGAAAAACAATGCACACAGAAAACTGATGTCATACAGAACTGGACTATTCCTTATTCATTAGCTGTGGATGTGGGGCCAATTGTTAGTCTAAGCCAAGTTGGCTGTATATTGCTTTAGCAGTTCTAAGCAGAACTAAACCTGTTCTGACTAACTGGGGATTTATCCCACATGGGAGAAATCTCTGAGCAGTGTAAAGCTGTCACTGCAGCATCTTGGCCAAGGAAATGCTTATTGGAAATGTACTGGGGCAGGAAGGACTATACTTGGAGCATACCATGCTTCAGTCATCCCTGCCAATGTAATTGCCTCTAAGGGGTTCTGCCATCTGGTGCAAGTTACAGAAAGCCTGAGGCTATTTTAACTTGTACTGGGATTTAACCTATGAGCAGCAGAGTGCTTAACTGGCTTTAGGCCAATTCCACCTTCTTCTCTCCTGAAATAAGCAGAGTATTTCTATAATTATAAAGCCTACTTAAAATCCATTGAAGTTCAATTAGCTAATATGGAATTGATCCTGACTTCAGGTGGGAAATAGATCTTGGAACCAAATGAACTTCTATGTTCCATGTTTTTCATGCAAATACTCCCAATAAAAAGAAAAACAGGCAAATGTCAAATGCATAAGCAAAACGTTCTCAGAAAAGATTTTTTTTCCAGAATGTTTCCATTAAGTCAATTAGAAACTCTAACTTGCTGAAACACATCCAAGAGTAATAACAAAAATACCTAAATAAATAAAGGTGCACATATGCAATTCAATAGGAATGATGTATGGATACAGACCTGTCATCACTCCCTCACTACATAATTTTGCCTATTGCACACCTGTGGCATATAGTAGCAGTGAAAGAGATAACCAGGTTTAATGTTACAGCTGTATACATTTGTGTCCTTTGGAACCCTTTCTGGAATTGCTATAATTATTCTTCAATCATTGCTCTTGCAAATCTCTAGTGTTGTCAATTTGTCATTTGACTTATTACTTGTGTTTCTTATTTCAGTCATATCATGCTCCTGAGACAGGTTTTTTGTGGGAGGGTTTTTTTTGTTTTTTTTTTTTTTTTTGTTTTTTTTTTTTTTGTTTTTTTTTTTTTTTAATTGTTGTTGTTTGGTTGCAGGGTGGCTTTTTTGCTTGTTTGTTCGGGGTTCTTTTGTTTTCTGGAGATGGATCAAACAGATATGCAAACCTTTCTGGAGTAACTTATCTTCATGATGCCCTGTGACTGTGAGAACTTGATTCCCTTAGTGCTCCTGGATGTTACCTTGAGCTGACCACTGCAGCTAACAGCACAACTCCCAAGAAACAGATACTTGGACAATGATTCAAACTCTTCAAAATGTGTGGGTACCATTCTTATCTCACCAGCTACAATCAGAACTTGTATTGTTAATGATTATTAGTGTCATTTTGTTCCCAGTAAGTCTCAGAGATTTCTGTGCATGAAACAGGTCTTTGGAGCTTCTTGTATAACTTACACCTACAGTCCCTTTGGCAAAAGTAGTTTTCTTGGTTTACTTTAAAGTATTGCATTTTTTGTTACACACACTGTTTTCCACAGGAAGAACTGACTATATATTAACATAAAAAGAGTAAACAGTGGATATACTGAGAAGATGCTTAAGTTTTAAAAATGGAGCTTTCTCAGACATTATTAAAAAACTAAAATATAAATGAGAATTGCATGATATAATTATTTTTTTTACACATTCCTGTTCCTCTTGTGTCATCTTTATCATAATGGGAACATCTATTGTTGGAATAAATGAGCATAAAACTTCAGTTTATTGGAAAGATTTTTTTGCCCAAGTCCAAGTCAATTTAAGAACAGAAACTATCCCTAAGTTAAGTAGAACAGGCAATAGAAAGGTTAGATTGTGCCACTGGGAACTGTAAAAACATCAGGATTTAATTAAGACTAAAAAATAATGTTGAAGACTCTTAGCAACTATATAGTGAAAGCTCATAGGTGAGTATGTGTTTTGTGAGCCTGCACAATATCTGAGGTATTAGTATCAAATTCTAGTAAGCAACAAAAACACGTCAATGAGGGTCATGGGTATATTTATTGATCTCATCTATTTATTGACTCACTACTCATGGAGTTTGAAAAGCCAATCTCTAGACTCATGAAAGCATATCAGGCCTATGAAATTTGGATTTCTTGCCTAGAAAAAAAATAAGGCAGGGTAACAGTTTGGAGTGATGATCCACTCTTAAAAATAACTGTAAAAATGAGAAGGACCGAAGATGAGACAAATAGCAAAGAGAAGCTGGGTATTTAATGCAAAATGAACATCTTTCTCAGCCCGTAGGTCACCAACTGACTGACAGTCATAAGTTTGTCCAGTAAACATATGAGTTTTCATGGCCAGCTAGGGCTTGTGGCTGAAGGTTGTGTCCTCTTTTCACCCTATAGAAAAGGGAAAAAAAAGTGGTCGTCGTAAATTAGCAAAATAGTGCATGAAGCGATATGTGCTTTTATGTTCAGATAGGGCATTAGCATTGGAGGTCTATTGGCATGACATGCTGTAAAAACATTGCCAAAGTGAGCAAACAGCCCAGCTTGTGCCTGTCAAATGCTAAATCCCTCTGCTCTCACAAGTGTACCCAGGGTCTTATCCCATGAGTGTGTTTTGCATCATTGCCCCTGTATGATCCTGTAGCAGTTTGCTACGTATTATTTTGCTGGTTGGGCTGCCTAATACCTTCTTTCTCAGGATTACTTTGGTTTCCATAAGCGAATTTTATCATGATTTGCAATATTTAGAGAAATGAAAACACATCTCAAATATTTAGCAATCTAAACAGAACATAAAAATCAGTGTGATTATTTTTATGAATGATGAGAACTTAATTGTCTTCTTTACATTATCACATAGAATGCCATTTTTAGATTGGTTTACTCCCAGCTGATTCACAAATCTTCATTGTCCCATTGCCAAGTATTCAATAATGTACACATTCTGAACAATCTTGTGGGATTCAGAAGCAATACTCTAACGCACAGTTGGAAATGAAAAAGATTAGATGATTTTAACTCAAAGAAATTAATCCTAAGTAGGGCCAAGCAAACAGTATGTTTGCTGATGTTTATCAGAAACCATAGTTAGGTAGAACTGAAAGTGATGTTTTATTACCATTTCAATTAATCTAATTTTTGAATTGCTGATTTTTACCTTTCTTATATTAAGGGAAATTTCATAAAAGTGAATTTAAATACACTTCCGCAATATTTCACTTAAAATTTCTTTTTCATGCTGTTTTTTTCTTTAAAAAGCACAATAATTCAATGCAATAAAAATTAGTTTGTGAACATTTTCTTGTTATGAAACTTTTATTTCCTTTCCCACCGAAATCTCTTTCAAATTATACTCTAGCTTTTAGTACCATTTCATTGGTACTAAATTCTATCATTTCTTATCAATATGTATATCTCTCCTTCTACATCTCTGTGAATTCTTTCCTTTACACCTCTGCTGTTTGTCTGCATTTAACAAAAAGAAGTGACACCAATATAAACAATTGCATAGACTACACAAGTGTTTTGTGCTCCAGAAGTAGCACAGAGGTTTCAGCCCACCATCCACTGATCTGCTGTCTTCCCACCTTGTTTGTAGTGCACAGGTTCTGGTTTCATTTCAGGACACTCTTGCCAGGTTAGCTAAGACTCTGCAAAACTGAACTACTGAACTTGCTTTCAGTGGGGTTAATTGACTTAGACACAGGACCAGACATGTATAAATATACTGCTTTCCTTCTTCAGCCAGCCTGATCTGAGCTAATTGCAAGCACTCTATATGGGATATCTCATCATGATACCCCAAAGTGGTGAATCAAGACTTTTTTTTCACTTCCGTATATATCAGACTTCTTTCCCACTACACTTTTCATCTACCTCTCTGTACATTCATTTTTTTTTAAGTAATCAATCCCATGACTTATTTTACAATGCAGCAATCTTTCTGCAGCACAAGAAACACTTTACATATCAGAAAATAAAAACATCTTAATCATCACCTGAGTTTAGTTTTGTGAGATTTTAGATAGCAAGAAAATGGATATTTAAAATCATAGATTTTATGGATGAACTAAGACTTTAATTGACGATTAAGTAATCTCATATCATGTGATAGTGATGTATTAAAATTTAATTTATATGTTCAGTTTCTTGGCTTTTCATGTTAAGATCATACCACTACAAATTTGAGCACTGTCTTTCCAAATAATTCAGTAAGATATATTTTGCACAACTGAATTAAATTTGCACAATTTGTATAAAGAAGAAAACATGGTACAATATGGTGGCATCATGTATTATTCCCACTTACATTTTAATTTATCGCCAGCCTCAAGTTCTCTTAAGGAATCACCATAAGAAATTTTTCAAGTCTCCTCTCAAATCTTCTGTGTCTCTAATCCCATAACAATTTCTCTTAGGGATCTTGGCACCCTAGCAGAGTGCTGAAAAATTGCCAGTTTCTTATTAAAGGGTTTTATGGTTATATCTCCTGTCTGTTCTTCTGTTTTTTTCAGGATCCTTCTGGGAAATGGCATTTATGGGATCGAAAGGGTTGTCCCTTATGGCGGACTATCATAAGCACTGTTTAGGAGAGATCACACAGCCCCTGTGCTTCTTCTGAACCCTACACCCTTAGCTGTACAGTTTTCCTGTATGCTTTTACAGTTTTTTCCCCAAACACAAAATGCTGCGTAACCTTTTCTTACCAAATCCCACCTGCAGCTATTATCTTGTCTTAGTTTTAAAAATCCCTTATTTGTAAGTGATTAGCTTTCTTATTTTGTTTTATCTACCATGTAATACTAGAGCTGGCAAAATGTTTGTTCAGGTGTCTTTCACTGAAAAAAGACCAGGTAAACTAAAACATTACTATAATTCTATGATGCTGCTGAACAAAATGTGTGTACTGTACTGACAAATGGTCAGTGTATTCATACAAGTGAATGTAAGATTTGTTTGACTAGCTTTTCTTTTCTTTACTTACTTTAACCTAAATATTTAATGTTCTGGGATTTGTAGATATGGGGCTCAGTGCCAAGTTTAGCAATGCAGAAACTGTGTACAAGAATTATTACAAAGCCATGGAGAGCTCTGTATATAAAATAATGTCAGGATCAGTTGCAGTAATCAATAGCTTTTTTTTCTTTTTTTTACTTCAGTACTCAATCCGGCATCTGCTCTGCCCCCAATAGAGGATTGTTTTCTTGAAGATGATCACTATGTGTTCAGTGTTATTTGAAAATATATACTACTGTGTGCATTTGTGTGTTTATATGCAAATGGGTTAAGTTACTGTGTCTGTATGTCCTCCAGCTGGCTTATTTTAAATTACAAAAACTACTAGCATTCATTGTTGTTGCTACAAAACCTGTACATGCAGTTAAAATAATTTTTAAAAAACACCTCCTCCTGAGTCCTAAAACTAATATGTTCCTATGGGATATATTCTTCATGAAGAAAATTGCATATACACTTGTCCGAGAATCATAGAACGGAAAAAAAATACTCCCTCCTGCTTTTATCTGCTCACTTGTCATTTGTTTTCAAAATCTTCCTTGTGCTTTTTGATCTTCACAGTTTGCAGAGAAAGCAGCCTAGCTTAGAAAGTACTAACGCATTACTAGATTTCTGTGCAACATAGGCTCCCAATGTAAATTTTACCTTCAGAAAACATCTGAAAAGAGGAATCAACCTAACAGTAGAACTAGAAGGAGAAAGGAACTCTGAAATAAAATTATTCTTCCACAAAAAGAAGCAAGATTTGTAAGATAAAATAAAATATGTATGTAAATATTAGTTAACATAGTGACTTCATGTTCTGAGCTATCGAGTTAAAGATGCCTCTCTCTTCATTCTTGGGTCTGATGAAAAACTGAGAAGTAGTGACCATAGAAGGGCACTGTGGAAAGCTATAGTAGCTATAGCAGATCTCTGACTGAGTTATCTTGGTTTTTGGAATTTCTCCAAAATATGGTTATGTGTGCGCACCATTTCTGGCTCTTAATCTCATTCCTATGGAAGAAAAAATACAAATCCTGCTGAACTCAAGAATTTTGCATTGTTAAACCTTCTTTTTCTTCCCTTTCTGCTTTGGAAATATTTTAATAAGATGCCATGATTCAGACTTTGTATAATTTTATCATTAGATAGAAAAAAATACTAAAATAATTTCTTGTTAAAAATGCATCCAAATATTGCTCAAGAAAAATGGGGGTTTGTTTCTTTGTTGTTTGGTTTTTGTTGTTTTCTTTATTTCTCAGGTATTTATAATCCTAGACTTGTATCAGGAATGGTGTTAAGGATAGTCCATCAAGAGTATTAAAGTCATCATGACTATATTGTACAGGATATGAGCAGAAAAGTCCTGGTCCCCAATATAGCTCCTTCCATTTACAGAACTGGTTTTAATGATCTTAGCGAAAGGAATGCAGCTAATACAATGGTAACTCAACTAATTGACAAATGCATTACTGATGAACCCTTTTAAATTCTAGCAATTCTTTAGTCATAAGTTATCACAGATATTAAACCATCTATTAACGTTCCCTTTCAATGGCTTAGCTTTGTGCAATTTTCTATTCCTGTTACAGATGTTATAGAAATGAAAAAGGAACATGTCTGAGTATTAGATATTGGATAAACTACAGATAACAATGTGCAATTCTGACCTCATTAGTATTTGGAATTTTGATCTTGATTCTGGAAGTGCCTACATCTCCAGCATCCCATTTTGATGGAAATGAGAAACACATCAAATCACCACTGGAAACAGTGAATGATCAGTGTGACCTGACTTTTGTGGTACCATGTTCCACAAGGAACCAGACTATGCACATTTCCCAAACTCCTGAGAACACAGTTCACTGTCTGTTTATGAGAGCAGAAAATTGTTGAAGTAATTCCAGATGCACCTATGTATTCATTACAATACAAAATTAGGAAGTTTGTCAAGTTTAGTCCCTCATACGAAAATCAAATATACTGCTTATTAATTTTAAGTTATACTTTTCAGTAAAAGAGGTTTTTGCTTTTGTGCAGCTTTGGCTTTTTGAACACTGTTACAGATTCATCCCATTGGTGATAACAATTATTCTACTTTTCAAGAGTTTACTTATGGTCAGCTTATAGCTTCTTGCCTTTATGACAGATTTTAGATCAAGTATAGTTCTTATATGCTTGCCTTTTCTCTGGATTAATTAAACGACTCAAGGGAGCTCCAGCACAGGGAAGTAGTACACATACTCACAGTCAAAACAGAGAATTATGCATAGTGTAATGCCATACCATTGTCTTGCTACAGCCAATATCATCAGTCTGAAGTATCATAATATTTTGTCTTTGATATTCAGCAAAGGATTTTTATTCACAGTCCATTACTTACTTTTTTATCTCCCTTCAGATTTTTTCTCTTTTTTTGGCTTTATAGGCAAATCTTTAACTCCTTTTTAAGGGAGGTTAAGAAAACATCTTAAGTGCACTAGCAAGTCCGCAGCCATCTCTAAGACCTTTGATATTCCCCCATCTCAGCTGAGAAGGGCTCACGTGAAATATTATGAGAAGGACCAGAGCCTTGCTGTGTTGCTGTCTCATAATCACTTATTAGTTAATACACACATAATTCCTCCTTCTGTCATAGTCAGTGAATTCAAAGTCAATACTAGGCTGGAGGTGCTAATAACGACTAGCTCATGTCTTACTATCAGTTCAGACCATGAATTTTATATGAATATTTTAATCCTATTTCTATTTCCTTATTCCTTAGTCACCCTCATCTTCCTGTCAAATTCTAACTATTCAGTACTAATGGCATCTTCCAACTTTGTGTCAATGGTAAAATTAGTTAACATGTTTTTTCTGCTTTTACGAACTTTGCTAATGAATTTGTTCAATAGCAATCAACCTACACCAGATCATTAAGAAAATGGTATGTTAATTTCTCTTGACACATTATCAGCTTTCAATACAACCAGCAGACTTGTCTCCTCTTTTTAAAGTCTCAGCTGAACCTCATTATCTCCAATCTAATTTCCAAACTTCCCAGTGTGCCCTTGAGATTCAGATTAAATACAGTTTTAGACAAATGAAATGTAACAAATTAGCTTTTTCCAGAAAAATAAATTATCAGGATGCTGATCTACTATGAAATATCCATGGTGAATGCTTTATGTTTTCATATGTTTATGTTTATGTTTTATGTTTATCTTGTGTATAAATAAAATCAGCATTTGCCTGATCCAACTATCGTTTGAACAGTAGTAGTTAAAACATTCACTAGTGAGACCATGACTTTATTGTCGGTTCATTAAGCAGTGTGGCATAGAAAACAGCTATATATCCTCTTTCATTAGGTATCAGGCCCATTCCTTCTCCTTCTCCCCCAGTTTAAGCCAAGAAAATCACTTGACAAACTCTGAAAGAGCATTTACAAGGATTTATCATGCTGACTTTTGTGCAGCCATGCTGGAAACTAATAACGACTTTTAATCTGACTTTTTATCTGTCTTCCTTTCATCCATTCCTGCACATTGACTTCCAATATCTTCTTATCTTTCTTTCAATAAATTTGTTTCTGCACTTTCTTCCTTCTGCATGGTTTTTTTAACTTTTCATTTACTCTACTCTTGCAGTATCAAATAGTCTGAAGTGATGATTGAAAAAGAATCATGGCACTCTTTCAAACTGCAAGTACAGGCAAAAATGAAAGCAAAATTTTCAGATTTGAAATATAATTCCAAAAAAGCATTTCAGTGTACCTGAAAATTCCTAAGGATAAGGAAAATACATTCCTGTTCAGCTTAAATTTAAGTATCTCTTTTCAGTCAATATTCTTTTGCTACCTGGTTATTTGCTATCTGCAGGGAACTTTTTTTCTTTAAAAAGAAAAAAAACTTAAACTATATATTTCCTTCCTCCTTTTTTTTTTTTTTTGTCTCTCAGCTTCTCCACATAATCTCAAGCTCTTATTCAGCTTCAATATTCCAGTTTGAAAGGCTTCCTTATAAAAATAATGAAGAATGTTAAAGATCTTATGTGCATATTGCATACTGAATTGTTTTCTCAGGTTCCCATTGGAAAGACTTGTTATAAAAACCTTGTAGCAATCCAGAACTTCGAAGTTTGAAGCCATTTAACACAACTGAATGGGATGATAGGAATATGACAAACAGGTGACAAATCTGATGGACATATTTTTCTCAAAATGTAACAGAATGCAATCTCCTAAGGAAGGGTTAGGGGCAGTATCACTATCACTTTTAACAAGAGAATTAAGAAGAATTCGTTTACCAAAGTATACCTGAGAATTTCTTCAGAAAAATCAGGAAAAAATATTTAAAATAGCAGCTAAAATTGCTTGCTCCAGAAGTCCATTCCCAATCATATTCGCTTGATCAGGAGTTATTGAGACAGTAAGATAATTTAGAACCACATGAAAAAAGAAGACACTCTGCTCTAGACCAATATAGTGAGAAGAGTCTAACTCATATCCTATTGATCTAGGAAGTTTAATTCAGTCCTATCTCATATATCCCCGCTGAATACGTATTAATCTACTGATTTATCACCTCTGAAATAATCTTTACATCACCCAGTGAATTAATCAGGAGATGAATTAAATATTTTAATAGCATATGTCTAGTACAGGTAGAATTATTTCCCCTTCTAATTATAATATCTAATTTTCTTTTTACTATTCTTCACCAGCTGTAGTGTTGGTCATGTTGGGTTTTTTAAATTTAATTTTCTTTCTTATACACAACCTCTTCACCTTAAAATGATCTTTTATCTCCCATAAAAACAGATGACAAGACTATTTTTCAGTTCAGAACTTTTTCATAATTACATTTTTGGCCTCAAGGGAAAAACTGTATACATTATCAAATCCCTTGGCTTTGCAACTGAGTAGCTTTAACAGTCTTGCACACTGCCTGCAGCTATTGTAATTTATTTTGAATATTAGAAAATCCACAAATTATAAGTTCTAACAAGGTAGAGTCTTGTTCAAATTGAAACTCATTATGTTTCTTAGTGCCTTGTTAACTGGTCCTGTAGATTTCTTGCAGTTGTTTATTTCTCTTCGAATAGTAACTACTAACCATTCATGCTGTGGTGGATTTAACAATTTTTATTTATCGATATAAAATCCACTGGCCTTTTACCATTTACATCTACAGAAGCATTACAGTGCAATTCATTAATGCTCCTGAGTAGTGCAGCACTGACTGTGGAAGTGGGAAACGCTTCCTGAAACTAAGCTCAAACTCCAAAAGAATCACAGAATCAAAGAATGGGTAATATTGGAAGGGACTACAGTGGGTCACCTGGTCCAACCTTCCTGCTCAAGCAGGATTATCCCAGAGCACATGGCACAGGACTGTGTCCAGACAGTCCTGGAGTATCTCCAGTGAGGGAAATTCCACAGCCTCTCTGGGCAATCTGCTCCAGTGCTTGGATACCCATGCAACAAAGAACTTCCTCATATTCAGGTGGAACCTCCTGTGCACTGGTTTCTGCCCATTGCCTCTTGTCCTATTGCTTAGCACCAAGAAGAGCCCGAATCCATCCTCTGATACCTTCCCTTCAAATATTTATGAGATCCTCTCTCATTTTTCTTTTCTTGAGGCTGAGCAGCCCAGCTCCCTCAGTCTGTCCATGTAAGAGATACTCCAGTCCCTTAATCATACATGTTGAGCTCCATGTCTCTCTTGTCCTGAGGAGCCCAGAGCTGTACACAGCAATCCAGGTGAGGCAATGTTCTTCCTAAAGCCCCACAGGATCCCATTGATGTTCTTGGCCACCAGGACACTCTGCTGGTTCACAGACAGTTTGCTGTCCTCCAGGACCCCAATGTCCTTCCCTGCAGCTCAGTCCCCAGCCTGTGCTGGTGCAGGGGGCTATTGGGGCTATTCCTCCCAGGTGCAGAACCTGCATTCAGCGTTGTTGAATTTCAGACAGTTTTTCTCCACCCTACTAGAAAATACTTCTGAAGCAGAAACATATCAGTAAGTTATAGATTTTTGTTTTGGAGTTAAGCACCAAGAAGAATTATAAAGCCTGAAGAGTCATCATATAATTTATCCATTTGTTGAGAATTTTAGGTCAGCTAGGACACAGTCCAGTACCGTCCTCTCCTGGTAAAGTGACTATAGCCCTGAGGGAGTCCAGGGCTCCCTCAAAGTCTCTAGATTTTAACAGGCTTCACAGATACTTGTCTGAACATCAGAGCTCTAGAAAAAGGAAAGGAACTCCGGATATAACTGAAAATGGGATCTTCCCAAATACCTGGCTTATTTACAGTTCACAAACAGAGATGCTAAGTATAACTGCTCTAAATTGAAAACAATGCACTGATCAGCTGAGAAATTTCTGCTTAGATATTTGTAGAAGTTAGTTCAGTATTTATGAAGTTTATAGCTAAATTGTTACAATGGTTAAGGAAACAAGATCAGCTGTTTACATACCTGATTCTGTAGCTTCCTATTTCGATGTTATACTCTTAATTATTAGCAATTAGCTTTCAACTAACATCCTTAGGAATACAGAATTGTTTTCCAGTAAAAGAAAAGTGAATTTTTCCCCTCATGTCTCTTAGGACAACCTTTCATACCTAGAGGACTAAAAGTATTTTTGAACGCTTTCAGGTTTAACTTAGCTTAACTATGCACATACCCAGACAGAAGGTAGTTATGCAATTAGCAATTGAAACAAAAATCTCAGAAACACTTGCCTAATTTTTATAATTCTACCTTCATATCTTTGTTCTGATATGGAAAGGAAGCCCTGGTGCTGGTTTCAAATCTCTTTTATAAGTGTTACCAATGAATGCAGAGAAATAAACCTATGTCAGCCCTCAGAACCACTAAGAGATCTTCACCAGCCTATGTGCTCACTTCATCAAGTCCTCCTTATTTGATATAGGGTCTCTTAACTCTGCATCTGGCACTATAACTATTTCTGGAAATTTCTTACTGAGGTCCTTCTCTGATTGGCTTGATCTGCTTGAAAGCCTTTGATTAGTTAATTAGCACCTGGGATCTAAATAATAGTGAATTGTTCATTAGCTCTTGGAACATGTAATTTTTTTCTATGGCTTTTTTAGGTATTAGGATAGGCTCTCACATATGCAAATTTTTCATTCCGATTTTTTTTCTAATTAAGATAAGCTCATGAATTAGATTGAGATAGCAGTTGCAATCTTAAATTTTTTGTCTGAGTCCTTGATTTGAGAATGGCTGTACATCACAATAAGGTCTGTCCTTGCCAGGCTGTGTTAGCTCATAGCTTTTCTACTTTTTAAAATTTTAAATCTTGCTGCAATAGTAAGCAAATAAAGTAAGTTGTTTTGGCTATACCTTTTCCTAGTGCGAATGGTGCTGAGACACAGAATATGACAATTCTGAGAGCTCTTTTTGAATTTGAAGTCATTGAAGGAACTCTGGATTGTCCTATCTCTTGCAGTTACACTGGAGACTTGAAGATGGAACACATTGAGTCTAATATTTTCTAAGTGCTTATGTTGATCCAGCTGTGCTTTCTCTCATGGAGCAGACTTTCTCAGTAAAGTTCTTTGAAAATATTAGAAAGCAGCTCATTTAAACTGAGACAGTACAATGAAACAGCTTGAGATAAAAGTATGAATAACTATTTATTTTTTGAAATGTTTTCTTTCTACTTGTGGAAGTCCAGAAAATATGTTAGAATAGAAAATGTAACCTATTTTTGCACATAGAGGAAAGAAAAACCCAACCAAAAATCAAGGAATACTTACTCACTCCATAATTTATTTTTATAAGCAGCATTTCTTTGACTTTGTTCTAGCCCCAGATTATTTCTACTTCATACAAAATAGCTTTCTTTGTGTAGTTTCAAGTTTGATTGGTACTTCATGCAATTTTAAATACATCTACAAAATCTATTACAGTAAAGCAGGTTAAGGTTTATTGAGGTTTTGCTATACCCTTGCTTCATAAATAAGAAGTACATCATAAACACTTGAAATGGAGTAGAATCCTACTAACTAGTATAAAGCTATGTTTATTTTGGTATAATGTGCAGTGGTTCACATTCTAACTGTGTATCTTTTCCTTGGCAGCCCAGTAAAATCACTGTATATGCTTCCAAGAAATATAGAATACAGACCTACATTTTCCAGTCTCTCATCTGTCCCAAGGACTACTGTCATGCAATAAAAAAACAAGACTGTAAATCTCTTGCATTTTATTTCGTGTCTCAGCAATACATTGCTAGGAAGTAAAAACTAAACATATTTTATGCTTCTTGTGCTGCCCCATATTTTGACTAAATATTTTGGTGATACTGGCCAGAAAAGAGTCATGAACAGAAGACTAGAAGTCCCAAATATACATATCCACAAGCAATCTACATACTGGGAGAATGATGTATTACAAATCCAGCATGCCCCTGAATACCATTCCAAAGATAAATGAAGAGTTTTAAAGTAAGTAAATGTGAAAGAGTCTCACAGCAGCAACATGAAAAAGTAAATATGTTACAATGGCTAAAAGACACAAAAGAAAATAAACTTCCGTTTAAATTATTTTATATAATAGTAGGGTTTCTTTATGGTTTTCATAATAAAGTTAATTTAGGAAAGGCTACACTTGCTTCACAATCTAAACATGCATCTGTGACATAGTAATGACAGCTATGAGCCACTGAGTCTGTGGTTCCTCTGACTGAGCAAAAGTTCTGCATGAAAATAACTCTGCATTTAAATGGAAGTGGCTAGAAAACTTCCTTTCTTCTTTGATAAAAGCAATAAACTGAAGCTAGAGTACAGAACTAAGAGTGAGAAAGGTGCTCAAGTGTGTAAGTTTTGTTATTCTCCAGGGAGTTAGGAAAAAAAAAAAAAAGCAAAAAGGGAAAGAAGGCACAAGGAATTACTAAATGTTCCAGTACACAAATGGGAAAAAGTGTGACTCAGAAGGGAATTTCCCCATGCTGGTATACAGATAAGGAGGTAGATGTTTCAAAGCTCTCAGGAGATACACACATAAATGTAGAGATTCGTTTTTGCACCTAGGCAACTGCTTTCATTGAAATCAATGAGATCTGAGTTATGGTGTTTGAAACTTTAATGAGCTCACAAAAGTTTCGATTTTCTCTCTGTAGAGTGTCAAAATAATAGCTGAATGTTATATGGGGCTGAGTTTAGTCCTGATTTGAGCCTTTTCAAGTCTTACTTGAGCTTTTCTAGGTCTTCCCAGAAGATTCACTTCATCTCTAAGTGTAAATGAAACAAGTCTGGTTTTGTAGCTATCTTAGGATTTATAGTGACAATATTTTCTTAAATGTTTGGTCTTGTTTGTTCCTGAATGTTTTGAAGAAACAAATGCATTTCTATGAAAAGATTTTTAAGTACCACCATATGTTCAAAAAAGACTGAGCACATTAGCTGTTCTAACTAAAATGTATGAAAAAATAATATTGAAAATGGCTCTTATTGACTTTTAGAAGCAAAGATATTCTAATACATTTGGTTTTCAAAAAGGTATTTTCATGCACAGTTGCTGTTTTTCAGTCTGCAGACTGTACTATTATAATGAGCTCCTATTGCATGTGAGCAGTGTTTTAAGTTGTTTCATCCACAGAAATATTCCTGCTTTGTTTCCTAAGTGTAATCTAAAAGTAGAGGTATTAATATTGTAACACTTCTAATATTTATTTTTCACTTCAGTGCAAAACACCTACTTGAAGCCTGTTAATAATCATGACAGTAAAGTTGAAGCCTGCTAATAATCATGTCAGTAAATGACTAAATAGAATTAAAGACTATTATAGATTTCTGTAGTTTTAGTGGCTATCTGTATTTTATTACCTTTATTATAGGAAAGAGGCATAACAGCTTCACCTAGGATTTCTGAGGTAAAATTCTGCAGCATTATATAAATAAAATATTTCTCTCTCAAAATATAAGATTTCACTGAAACAAGAGTGATTTCTTAAAAAAATATATTGAGAAAATTCCACTTGGTCCTTCCCCCATCCTATAGAGCCTGGCAGTACTGCAGCAGACTTAGACTTCTGGAAGAGCAGTCAATAATCCATGCATTCCAAAGATTATATATCATTATTTCAGGGGAACTTGTCTTCCAAAATAAGTTTTCTATTTTTTCACCACACATCCACTTTTAAATGCATTTAAATTACCTTATTTCTTACCATTATGTACATTAGATACTAGATACTTAAAGGAAGCATCAACTTGTACAATGACGATTTGACAAAAGTATCATAGAAATACAATAGGGTATTGAAAAACAAAAGTCAAATCTAATTCCCTGTTCTGATTACCAGTACCCACAGCATGTTCTACAGTAAGATCACTTCAGTCCAGACATTCTACCTGCTGGAGGCAAGGATGGCCAGTGCAATGATGCAAAGAGCCAAAATAACCCCATACTGCTTTCAGAAATAATGATTAGACCTTGATTTCTGATTCCTTCAGAGAATGGATATTGCAGTTACAGAAAGGATTCACCACAGTTTTGGAAAACAGAGGCATGATGGAATATAAAACTCGTTTCAGCTTTGACTTCATTGCATCTCTGAATTCCTGTTAAGGTAGCCAGGTTTATCTTCATGGATGTATGGAAGAAGTAATCTGCAACAGGGTTTTCAGAGTTAGATACAAAAATTTCTTAGTGAAATTACACCTACTGAATATTATTGGACTCCTATAGATGAGTCATGTAATTAATTCATACATAAATGCTTGCCACTGTGAGAGCTCAATTAACCTAATGATTTTTCTCCCTACTGCTTTAAACTGTGGATTCACAATAATGGGGATTTCAGTCCTATGTTGCAGTATTCTACATTAGCTGTCTTACTTATCTGAAATTTCGCATTCTAGGCTTTATCTATGTAGTACAAATGTAAAATTAAAATGTTATACTTAGAGGAAAATGTTCGAAACCGTTTTCATGTTAGTACTATATAACCATGTCATCATGTAGCCTAAAATATCCTCTCTAAAATTAACTGACAAATTGCAGAAAATTGTTCTCTGGGTTGGCAGAAATGAATTCTATTAAAGCTAATGAAAATTGCACATCTGTGGCATAAGACCATATGTCCAGGAGAGAAGCAGTATGTGGAATAACCTTCTTTCAAATTTAAACCCAATCACTGAAGTTTTTCCATAAGGGAGTCAAGCTCACCAGACTTATGGGAGCTATGAAAAAGTCTGTACTCTGACAAATTTTGAATCAGTAGCCAACATAAAATAGTGATCAAATAAAATTAACTAAAGTATTAGATTATTTTAACATGTCTGGAGTCTGACACAACCTTCACATATATATATTTAGTTTAAAATAATCTGAAAAAATATGATATGTGCACATGAGTATGTAATTGTAAAAAAGGACAAGGAACTCTTTGGTACTCTTAAGATCTGTTCTTTAAATAAGAAAATGTAATTTTGGTACAATAGAAGATGGATTTACCAGCAGAGCTGAGCCAAACATCTGCTTTTCACTGCATTACTTTTTTTGTTCCCTTTTCCAAATTGGAAAAACAGGAACTAGTAGAACTGGGTGAAGAACATCAAACTCCTCCAAATATGGCTGGCTAGATTTTTTTCTTGGTGATTCTTTTCTTGCCAAGGGAAAAAAAAAATCACTATTGTCTATAGTATAACCATGACTTTTGTGATTTTTTTGGTTTTTTTTTTTTTTTTAATATGAAAGGTTTCTTGTCTTTCCCTGGGACCTGTTCCTGGCAAGTATAATTATCTTACAAAAATATGCCTCTTCCTACCCTACGTACTCGTTATATATACATCTATGTATTATAACCCCTCTTTATTCTCCTATACTCTAAGGTTAACTCAGAAATCTTGGAAATGGCTGAAGCATTGTTTAAGCTAGATAAAGGAACAAACTTAGACCCTGTGACTGGACCTTGAATTAACGTCTGGATTTATGAGAAGAAATATACAACTCTTGGAGATTAATTTTACAAGATGATTTGTAAAATTAACAAAAACAGTGTATTTTTTCACAATTATATATAAATGTTCTTCTTTAAGCAGAAACAGAGAACTTATGATAAATGGCACAAAAAATACTCTTCCTGACAGTGCCTAGTAAAACATTCAGAATATGGGATTTCTTTATTACTGTCTCTTTTCTATATTCATGATTACCCCCTCTGTAATTTTCTTCATTTGGTATCCTCCTAGGAACAAATACACTAACTTTGGAAGACGCCAAAAGTGTCTGTCAACACTGAATATTCCATCCTTAAAGATTTCCTTTGCCAAGGTTTCCCACACACTGTATTTTCAGCAAAAATTCTATAACACCTTTCCTTGAATAACAGCAGTGAGCCACTTGAAAGACATTTTCTTTCTGTTGGTATCTTAGATTTTTCATCTCATGCCTGTAAGATTGTAGTGATTTGACCATGGCAGGATGCCAGATCTGCACCAAAGGTGCTTTACCACTCTGTCTGGGAAGAGAAAATAGGATGAAAGGCTCGTGGTTTCAGACAAGGGCAAGGAGACACCACTTACCAGTTATCACAGGCAAAACAGATTCAGCTTGGGGAAATCAACTGATTTATGGCAAATCAAATCAGAAAAGAATAATGAGTAGTCTCAAATCTTAAAATACACCTTTGTCCCATGTCTCCCCCCTTCCCAGCCTTAGCTTTATCCCCAAATCTCTACCTGCTTCACTCTGTCCCCAGCAGCACATTCTGATGTGGAATGGGGGTTGTCCATCACATACCTCTGCCACTCCTTAGAGAGAGGCTTCACACTTTCCCCCTGCTCCAGAATGGGAGATAATCCTTCACAAAATTCTCCAATATGAGCTATTCCTACAAGCTGCAATTCTTTTTTTAACTTCGTTTTTTTACCCTCAAATTTGTTATCCCCAAGGTGCTGCCACCATCACTGAAGGGGTTGGCTTTGGCCAGCAGTGGGTCTGTCTTAAGAGGAGCTGACTGGCATGGGCCATAGAGGAGGCTTCTGGCAGCATCTCAGAGTGGCCACCTAGGTAGCCTACCCACTACCAAAACCTCGCCACACAAACACAATAGAGAGACATGCATAATTAAGTGAAGAAACAGTGTTTGGGGTCAATCTTCAGGTCACTCATTTTTACTCTGTTAGCTATCACTTTTGGCTCCCTAATATGAATACCTAGCTGCAAAAACTGCAATTGTCTATGTGCCTTCAAATCACAAGATATCACATCAACATAATTTATATGAAAATATTTGTACTGGCTTTGACTGAGGTAGAGTTAATTTTCTTCACAGTAGCTGATATGGGACTGTGTTTTGAAATTGTTCTGGAAACAAGTGTTGATAGCACAGGGATGTTTCTGTTATTGCTGAGCAGCCCTTGCACAGAGTCAAGGATATTTCTGTCCCTCACTCCACCTCCCGTGCCAAGAGGCTGGGATAAGAGGCTGGGAGAGGACACACCTGGGACAGATGATCCCCATTGATCTAGGAGCTATCCATCATCATGCTCAGTGGGGGAAAAAAGGAAGGAGGGCGGATGTTTTGAGTAATGACATTTGTTTTCCCAGGTCACCTTTACATGTGATGCCACCTAGAGATGGTTGGAAACCTCTTGCCCTGGGATGTGGTGAATTAATTCCATTTTTTGTTGTGCTTGCTGCCGTGGCTTTTGCTTTCCCAGTTAAGCTGTCTTTATCTCAATTAATGAGATTTTTTCACTTTTACTCTTCTGATTATCACCCTCATCCCATTGAAAGAAGAGTTATCAAGGGGCTGCTTTGGGCTTAGTTGCCAGTTGGGGTTAAAACAGAACAATAACAAATGTTCGGTTTTAAAAAAAGAAGACTGAAATACGAGGAAAAGAAAATAGAAGCAAAACATACAGAATTTATTTTTTTTTTTTAGTAACCTTTTATCTTGGCTTTCTCTTATGACTCTTCTGTTCATTTAATGAGATAATTTTTGATGAAATTGCATTAGTTTCCATAGTTAGTAATTTAGGAACTATTTTTTAATTGTGGGAAAACAGAAACAAGAACTATAATTTGACAGGTGTGGTAGGGTTTTTGTTGCTGTTGTTGTTGTTACTTCTGTATTTTGTGTTATTCAGTTCCGAGAAATTTTGTAGAATTTTTTAGAGTAATCATGAAGTTAGTCTTAATTTTATTAAAATTAAAGAGGATTTAAACTTGTACGTTTTCAAATTATTTCTAAAATTAGAACTGAGACTCTAAAGTCCTGAAAATACTTTGTGCATTTTACTGCTTATCTCTTCTGCAATATTAAACAACTTGAACCAAAATAATTCAGTCCTTCATTCCTTAGCAATCTAATTAAAATATTTTCAGACTTTAAAAAAAAATCCATTAATATTTCTAATAACATTTAAACTTAAATCAGAATAACAGTTGAACAAGTACTTGGGCTTTCTGAAAAAATACTGTTTTAAATATGGAAGCAAATACCACCAATTCTCACTGTTCATGGTAGTTTGAGGATTGTTTTGTCATCATAGTGTCCTCAAGGTAGGGAAAAAAGAGATGAAAGAAGGCGTGTCTTCAAAGGAAACATAGTACGGAATTAAAATCTTGGATGCTGAATGCTTCAGTAAATCAGCTCTGCCTCTCATAATGTCCTGAATCATACCAATGCTTCTGTTTTTCAATAATCTTGTACTTTACTTCATAAAGTCAGGAAAGTATACAGATGTACTTTATGACATATTGTATAAAAATGGATAATATATAATAAATGATAAATAATTAATACAGCATTTGAAGTATTATATAATGATAGTTTATCATACATAGGGTACAGTATGGCTATATAGTATAAAATGTGGAGAGTTTAGGATTTATATGGTATATAACACACATGTATCTTTTATAGAAATATCTTTTAATATATTTATATAGCTACATTCAATATATATGATATCATAGGTAACATTCAGACTTCAAACATTCCTTAAGAATACATTTAAGTTTAGAATTTCACATCAGTCTCACAAATATATATAGACAGTACATGGTCCATTATACCAGTCAAATAAATATCAATTAGTGGAGAAAGTTTAGTTGCAATAGAGTGCTTAGCAACTATTTTATCACTTTTTAATTTGGTTTTAACTCCTGGAATGTCAGAGTTGGAACTAAAAAACTAGGAAAAATCTGTTTTCCATTGAAAAATATTGACCTGATGACATCAAATTTATACTACTCTTTTTTTGTGCCTTGAGCTCAAGTAAGAGAAAAGAAATTGCCTGGAGGAAAGTTATAGCACCAACTTTCAGACTTGTGTAATGTGCTGTGGCTGTTCTCTGGCTGACAATAGAACATGGAATTACCAATAAAGTTGAAATATCAGCAAAATAGACAAGTTGTTGTTTAATGTTCTTTTCGTCATATGTTTTCATTAATAACGACTTCTGAATGTGTTCCTTTATTGAAGACTACATATGATAAGTAAGGTAGGGATTCAAATCCATGGTTTTGAATGGAGAATAAAGTGCACATAGTTTAAATGCTCATGGAAGTGAAAAAAGAATATATAGAAACCCTGTCTCTAAATAAGCACGGTTTTTCATAAGTTCTCACTTGTGTATCCAAGAGAAATCTCTGAGAGTTCGAACAAAAGAGTAGTCGTATTCAGATTTATCCTTTACTCATTACCATAAGTTTCTTGTTCTTGGTGTTCTTACTGTACATGAAAGGGCTTCATGAAAGGGCTTTAAGTACATTCTTTATTCTTGGTTATGGAGTTACATGAAAGTAAAAAAAATTACCTTATAATTTCTCCTTTTATAGCAGTGAATTTTTACTGCTGTGAAAAATACCTAAATAATATTGAAAATATTAAAAACCCAAACCTTGAATCATAAATTCTCATTTTATTTTATGTTTTCTTTCACCTATGTCAAATATACAGTGTTATTATGAGTGAAATATCATATCTGCCGGAACTATTTTTAACAGGTGCAAAGAAATTGTGTTCTTAGCTGTAATAGACTGTTGGCAACTATTGAATTGAGTAAAATTTATCTCAAGGGGTTTCCTGCAGCTATAATCAGTGGGGATTTTTTTTTTTTGTATAGAAAAATTGTATTTCTGAATTGGTTTTTTAATGTCAACAATTTGTATTTATCACTTGCCATTAAAAAAAAATACTGTGGCTATAGAAATCAATACAAGTTTAGCTATTACCTTCTAAAGAAGAAGGATAATGGCTTCAATGATCCAATTTCTGTTCTTAGTGGCTTGTTATAAATCAAAAGTAACTTGAAGCAAATTTCCTGTAATTAGAATATGCATATGGCGCTATGTGCTTACACATCTTTGATGCTGAAGACTCTCTTCCGGATCTCTTGCTGAGCTATGGTTTTGCTGTCTGTGGGGGTTCTGACTGTTTTTAGACCTACTATGATTAAATAACTCTGAAACAGCTAAATATTTTTAGAAGGGGTTCAGCAGGCTGACATTTATAAGAAATAAATCTGATGCTAAGTACCATCCTCTGGTTTTTATGAAGGTTTTACTAACTTTCCAGAGACTTGCCTGAAACTTGTCACTTACAGGCATTTCTGGGGTTTAGGGTGTACAGAACAGCCTAAGTCACTTAAAGAAACTCCTTGGCTTTACTGTCACTAACCTTCTCCTCTCTGCAAGTTGTGAGTAGTACAGATGGACTGGCAGATGCAGTCAATATACAAAGAAGAAAAAGATGCTTCACCATTTATCAGCATCAGGAGTCTGAAGTTTCAAGAGGCCTCTATTCAAAGTGTTTGAACCTGTTTTAAGATAGGCTGAGGAAGAGGAACAGAAAAGTGTCTGTATTCTAAAAATTTGGCAGCTCATCAGAAGCTGATGTTCCTATGCAATGTAAGTTCCATAAGAATGTCTTGGAGTATTTTTTCTTTACTCCTTTTATATTGCAGAGCTGTGTCCCAGACTTTAAAATACACTTGCTATTATTTTTTGTCTTTTAGTGTTCACTTTATTTCCTTTTGTTTATTTTTAAACTTTCTAAATCCCACTATTTTTCTTTGTAGGTTCTGACATCGTTCAATGGAAGAGAACCCTTGCACACTATGCAATGCCTTCATGATAAGCAAAAGGTACCCAAAGCCACACAAAGCTCATTATTATGGTCAAAGGCCATTAAGGAAGATTTCTTTACATAATTTTTAAAATAGTGACATTGTTGAGTTCTGTCCTTCCAAATCGAGTTAAAACTTTTAAAAGAATAAGTGTGCTATCCTGTTTCCTCTGGAACAAAGTTAATTGTCTTCTTGTCATTGCTCAAATACCTGGGGGCATTTGGTAGATAATGATGAAGGATGGGGAAATCTGGTGTGTACCTTAAGGGGATTTGATATTTCGTGATAATAGCCAGTGAATAAAATTGCACAATGTTGCTTGCTATATAGCACAAGGTAATATTACTTTTAAGGCCTAGCACCAGACTGGGTGACTCACAGTGTCTGTCATTGCCACTCTGGGTCCAGGGATCAGAACCAGACTGCCCATTGATTGCCACAGCAGTGAAGAATGAACTTGGATGAAAGCAAAGTGAAGACTTTGACTGAGAGGGGACCTCATCAACATCTGCATAGGAAGGGAAGGTGCCAAGAGAATGGAGCCAGGCTTTTAGCATTACCAAGTGGATGAGATGCAGCAGACAGAAATTTATGCACAGAAAGTTCTACCTGAATATGAGGAGGAACTTCTTTATTGTGCAGGCGTCTTGAGCACTGGAACAGATTATCCAGAGAGGTTGTAGAGTCTCTCTCACTGGAGATATTCAAGAACCCTCTGGATGCAATCCTGAGCAATGTGCTCTAGAATGACCTTGCTTGAGCAGAGGTGGGACATGATGACTCAGTCAAATCCCTTCCATTAGGTATTAGGAAGCATGGAATCTGGCATGATGTAAATGGTATGGGATAAGGGGTGGACACTGCTAATTTTGGCTGGGACTGAGTTTTTTTCTTCTTAGTAGATGCTACAGTTTTGAATTCAGTATGAGAATATGTTGATGTTTGGTTGTTGCCAAGCAGTGCTTATCTCAAGCCAAGGACTTTTCAGTGCCCCAGGCTCTGCCAGTGAGGAAGTGCACAAGAAGCTGTGAGAGAGAATGGCCAGGACAGCTGAACTGAACTGGCCAAAGGGATATTCCACGGCATAGAACCTCATGCTGAATGTATAAACTGGGGGGGAATTTGGCTGAGAGATACCTGAGGCTGCAGTGAGAGGGAGTGAGGGGCAGTGAGTGAGCTGCTGCTTGGTATTTAGCTGCCAGCTGGGGATAAACTACAACATGTGAGAATGGGAGGAAGAGAGAGACATTGCTGAGAGTATTGATGACCATTTACTTACTTTAAAAGTAATATAGGCTTTACCTGAAGCACAACTCAAGGGTATTTTTATCTGGTTCTGAATGTTTTTTGCTAACTTCTTCCCACTGTATTTTTTTCCCTGTCATTATATCTCTTTCTGCTCTTGATCTTTATAGTTTCTCTTCTTATTTTTGCCTCTGGATTTTTCCCCATTTTTTCCAGGGTTTTGACATCTCCACTAGAAAATTCTAGGAGAAACTCTGCTCTTAAAAACACCTTTTTATATTACTCTGAATTTTTACAACTTGTCAAGCAATTTAGTTCATTTTTTGCTGATAGTGTACAAATGACTGCCAAAAACATTCTTTGTGGGTTGGATGATGATAAATTTGGATTCCAGTATTTCAAACTCAAACTCATGCTAAAAATAAGCAGAGTGAACATATGTGACAAGCAGGTAATTTTTAATAATATCAGACAGTTCCTTTCTGTGGAGAATTACTACTCTCTCATCTCTAATCAACCTCTGCTGTAACAGCAGCTGCCAATTAGGGATGTTGTCTCTTGACAGAGTGCTCAACCCATGTTTAATTTATTTTAAATATGTTGTGTTTTTCCATGGAAGGTGAGGAATGTTTTTTCATAATTTTATGCCATCAGAGGCTCATGTCATGTTATTCAAAGTGGTGAGATGCACAGATCACAGAGGAGCACCTACAGATTCAAGCAGATTCTCAGGGGACAAATCCTCTCATCTAATTTCCTGACAGTGTTAGAGAAGGAGGAGTACTTAATTTTAATTTTTTATATATATATATAGCAAAACCCACATTCCTTTATGTTGAGAGACCCTTACTCATTTCCATGAGAATTTTCTCTTTGATATTACTAAACATACTGATCTAAAAGTTAGCTAGTTGAGTTTGTTACCTACTATATTACAAAAAAAGAGAATCCTGTGAAGAAGCACTCTAATTTAAACTACAGGATTTGAAGGAGTGAATCTATTAATGTAAATACACCTGATATTATTGTTGTTAAATTTTAGCACTAGAAAAACAATTAATAAATAATATTTAGATCACATTTTAATAAATGTCTTGCTTTTGCCTACACCTTTCTTTTTCCACATCCAAACACATCACAAACACACAGATTCATCATAATGAATTTCAAGTAACCATTGAAGCTTTAGTTATAGATATTTGATTCAAATATCAATAAATATTGCTGGAGGCAATTTTAAGGCCTTATCTGATGTTGATCAGACATTAAAATTGCTGCAAAGAAGGAAACTCACCACCTTACTTGTCATTCTTCTTCATTCAGTTACTCTTGTATTTCTAAAAGGCAGCTAAGGCATATTGAACAACTTCATAACCAGATAGGCAGAGCCTGGCAAAGATTTTCTTTTTTTTGTGAAAAAAGTTCCTAGTTTACTGGAGTGGTGTGAGAAAGGGAATAGTTAAATAACAACTCTTGCTATCTGCAAAACAAGACATCAAAATTGGCCTGTAAAGCAGGCAGCATGCTCCTTATCTTCATAAATATAAGCTTGAAAAGACCATCAACTAATACTTAGAGAGACTGTACAGTTCTCATGCTATTTTGATTCTAGACTTTTGTTTGGCTTAAGAACCACATTCATGGCTGCAAGAATGTCTGGATAATTAAGAGACTTGGAAAAAATCTCATCTCCTGGGACTTTAAACAGTATTTAGCTTGTTTTATTTTGTTGATGAGCAAAGTTTTTTTCTAAAAAGAACAAAAGAAAAATATCCATGACCAGAATAGTATAACAATTGATATATTTAAACACTCACAAAATTAATATATGGCTAGAACTTCAATTTAGAATACAAAGAACTTGACATTTTGTTGTTTAGTTCAGTTGTTTTTTTTAATAAATTTGATTTATTCTATTTTTAATTAATGGACTACTAGATTTGATGCATAATGTGAGGAATCAGCAGCCTGTCAAACTATACAATAAAACATTTTTTAGGTTTAAATTACTATGTATAAACATGTGCAAACATACATTAATACATGAAGCCTGTTTGAATCCCCCATTAAAAAAATGGAACAAAACGAAACTCAACAGAACCTTTCTGGAGTTTATAAAAAAGCTTCATAGAATTTGTGCAGTATTCTCATTCCAGTCCATATGAGACAATTCAGTGTGTGTGTGTGTGTGTAGTTTATAAAACTAGTAATGTCTGTGCTTTATACAAAATATTCTAAAGAGAAACAAATAGAACAAAAAAGAGAAAGAGGAACAATGAGAAATAACTGTGAAGAACCAAAATAAAAAAGAAACATAGAGGGGAAAAAATGGGAAGGAGAAAGATGACAAAAAATACATGGACATTTTGTCCTTTAAGAAAATGATCATAAGTGTTAAGCCAGTTTCTCTTCAAGCTGTATCACTTACTTGAAATACCACAAGGCATACACATAATTATCAAGATGATATTTTTTTCTTCCCTTAGGCTTGAAGCAAGAAGAGTTTGTTTTACAAAACACAGTGAACTTTTTGAATTTCACTGTGGTTGTTGATGCTTCCTTTTCTATTTAGCAAAGATTTAGATTTTTATCAAGCAGTCTTGCTCCTTGAAAAGATTTTCCATTATTGGTTCATTATTTGTATCATAGTAATGACTTTCTTGCTTAATTCTTCCAAGAACAATAAACATTACATACCAGATAATTGTGAATAATTCAATATTTTATCTTCAGAACTCCTTTAAGACTGGATCTCCGGGAAATCTTGGACTTCATGTGGTGCACATCTTCATGATGACTTATTGTTGTTTTTTTGATGACTTGTTGTTATTTTACTATTTCACTCCATGTTTTTCCCAACTATAACACGTCTTTTGTCTTGAGCATAGAACTTCTTTACTTTGTTTGGCATCCCTGGATTTTTTCTCAGTCGATAATCATCAAAATGCCTCTAAAAACTTTTGGTAGATAAATTAGTAATAGCAAGCTAATATGAAATAACACATATTTTGTTTTGAAATCTTTTTAATGCTGTTTTGTGTCAAACCAACTCTTTTCACCAATTCTGTAATATACACTTTACTGGCTTTGGCCAGGGTATGTTTTAGTATTACCATAGTGTTAAGAGGGATGAGGAATTCAAAATTTTCTCTCACCAAATAATTCCTGCCTAACATAGTATTGAAAGAAAAATGTCCCTCTGAAACACAAGAGTGGATCAGGAATGCTTCTTGGAGTCATGTGTCCAAAATCTGGTCCGGTTCCTACACCAAGAAGCTCTCAGAAGGACATGTATCTCCATTGAGTACAGACAGCATCTCAGACCACCCTCCTGGCCCTAAGGTGTCCTGTTTCCTCTGCCAGTAGCTCTGCCTCTTCACATTGCCCTCTTCTTCCTTGTGTTGGCTGCATGGCCTTTGCTGCAGAAGTCACACGGTCCTGTTTAAATCAGTGGAAAATAATGCAGCGCATATGTATGTGCACCCTCATACACAAATATACTGTATACATTGTGTTTGGCCTTCATCCATTTATCTGATTCTGGAATTCAAAGAAAAAATGAGCTATTGTCTTTCTGCTTCAATCCCTGACAGGAAATAACATTTGAAATTTCAAAAATGCCTGTGTGATAGAAGCAGATATTTCCTGTCTCAGCTCCAGATTTTCATCTTTGTCCTTTCTTTTCTTAATTGTAGTACCTTTTGTGCACTGATTTCACAAAAATTGCAGTGACCTGTAGTTTCTGTGTACTTGACCTTCTCTTTGCACTTTTGCAGGAATGTTTTTAAATAGAAATACAGTTCAGTAACTAGTGATATTTCTAGCAGATTCCTCCTTAAGAGTATTTGAGACAAAACTAACCATTTCCAAAAATGAGAAATATTTTTCCAGTGATGCTCGGAAACTTTTTCTGCTGGACTCATTATGTAATTTATGTAAAATTTCCAGGTAGTCACCTAGTCCACTTCAACAGTCCAACCGTGCTCTTAGAGAGATTAGAGCAGAAAATAGCTTATCAATAGAAACAAGATTCTTTTTTCTTTTTTTAATGTATATATATTCATCATTTGTTTAAATGCTGCACACATTCAGAAAGATTATTTTGAGGGGAAAAAACTGTTGCATCTCTATCTTTGGAAATAAAGCTTTGATATAGTGATACAGATGAGATAAACCCATAAAAACTCAGCTTGAGGTTTTTTTGCTGAAATATACCAGCTGTAAAGTCTGTGGCCACACACAGCATCTGCAGACTTAAAGGTAAGCTTTCTTTTGGTGGTAAACTGATTCCGTAATCCAGGCCTATCTGGGAGGGAGGGTGCACCTACATGTTAAAAAAATCCAGTATTCAGTATAATATCAATAGCACCTTCCATTTTGGCAAAGTATCTGTCTCTGTCCTTGTAATCCCTTTTTCCCCTTGTAGTTGTTACAATTCGTTAAAATTTAGCTGCTAAAAATTGCTGAATGATTTTTATAAACTGAGCATGTTTCAGAGTCACAGAGGAAAATCCATGTAAAGAGGATGCAGCACATTCATTCCACGTGATGATGACAGACTGGGTAATGGGTTAGACCCAGTGCATGGAGATTAACAGGGCTATGTCCATTTTCCTGATCCAAATTCTTATTCAAATCCATAATTTCCAGTTTTCTATAATTAAAAGAGAAAATGTTCTTTTATGGATACTGGATTGCAACTAATTGATTTTTTCTGAAAAGTTTCAGTACTTAAGATGATTTATTTTAATTTTTTGACCCAACTCCAAATTCAGTAAATAAGCAAGCAAATAAAAAAAAATCAATAAAATAAAAATATTTACTAATATTAGATGTTTGTGACACTTCATTTCACACTTCAGTCACCAGGCAACTCCTTATTTCAGATACTGGGATTAGAATTTGCAGTTTAGCACCAAAATATAGGCTGCTAACCAGAAGGGGAGACATCTGTCTCTGTAAGATGGACTAGTCAAGAAAACTACCCTGTATGAGATCGTCTGACATGGGTATACTAAAGTAAAGGGTAGTGGTCCACATTCATCCATCATATAAATGTCAACCTTCATGAGTCAGGCTCAATGATTGAGAAAGGATCTTTTTTTATGCCTCACAAAATTTTCATTTAGACTTTATAGCTTTTACTTCTCACCTTTTCTGTATGAACTTATCTCTTTGATGGCAGGTAAATCATTGAAGAATAATAGATGTGTAGTTGCCCATGGACACACGGCATTTTGTGACTTATACTCAGTGAAATACCCTGCATATAATTAGATTAAAATAACTCCTCAATTTTTTTGCAATTTTTTATTTCATTTAAAAGTTCACACATACTACCTTTGGCTTCCCTGATCTGTGATTAAGGCCTGCAAAAGCAGATGCCACCTCCTCTTCAACCTGGAAGTCGTGAAAATAGGAATAAATTACTGGAGGTGGCCAGCTTACAACAGACAAAATGCTGTGCAACTTAGTGGATTTTGTATTTTTTTAATGTTGCCAGGAACAAGAGGAAAACTTTTTGAGTACTTCTGAAAAGATTGCTTTAGGAAGTTTCTCAGTTTTATTAGGAGTGATACCACTGTAAGGTAGTAAAGCTAACATCACAAATTTTGTTGTGTTTGTTATATATGACTGCAGTATAAAAGAATTTATGAGTCAGGAGTTCAAAAAGTATCTGCCTCCTATCTTTGTGAGCCAAAAAGCTTAAAGGGCATTTGATTAATTGTTTACTTATGAAGTAAATAACAAGATCTCCGGTGGAGGTGTGCTGGTATCAGTATCAGATTTGTTCCTGGAAATGGAATACAGTTCAAGTCTTGGCAGAGTTTCCTGGTCAGGTTACTTTTTAGTAACCTGACCAATTGGCTTAACTGGCTCAACTTAACTGCATGAACCAAAGACACAAGTCCCTTTTCCCACTCAGAATATCTCTGATCTGTTTCTTTAAGTGCAGTTCTGATGAATAATAAAGATGTCTTTGGTCCATCAGGGCCAGTTATGTATTTATGTTCAACAGTGCAGTAGCATGTTCAACAAAACCCCATACTGCTTTTAGGGTTGTATATACTGGTCCCAAAGACTGATAGGTTTCTAATTCCCCTATTAGGTTTCTTACTGCCTCTTCATGTTCTGGGTTTCATTTCCATGGTTTTCCGTCTCATAAAAGTGAGTACAGCAGGTGAGCAATAATAGAATATCTGGCACAAGTTTCCTCCAGTTTCTTAAAGTTCACATCAACTGTTGTAATTCTTTCCTTCATGGGGTCATCTGCAGCAGTTTGATTTTTCTTAAGGTATCTGGAGGACTCACTATGTGGTCTGCTATGCATCAAGTATCCAAAAACATTGTCCTTACTTGATTGTTAATGTTTCTCAGGTGGGATTTCAACTTCTGTTTTATGGGGTGCTTGCCACACTGTTGTCACTACTCTCTCCACCTTTTCAGGGGAATCTCCTTGAATTATTTAACCTATTAATCAATATTTATCATATTGATAAAATTTCATACTTTGAGGAGTGAGACTGTCTGTAAAAATTCAGCAAGCACAGCATGAACAGTCAGAGGTGAGTGTTTATAACCCTGTGGGAGTCTGGTAACTGTACATTGTATACCTTCACAAAGCAAAGCAAATTTATTTTTACCTTTATCTCGTGAGGGGACCATAAAGAACATATCTTTTACATCAAGCACTGCCATCCATGGCGTGCAAGTGCTTGTAGTGTGGCTGTTAGGTTTGCAATATTGGATACTACAGCTGTTAGCAGGGCTCTATTTGCACTCAAGTGCTGGTAATCATTGTTAGTTGCCATCTTCTGTCCAGTTTTTGGACTGGCAAAATATGAATATGGGGAATAGGTTCTGGAGAGGATTTCATATCTACATATTTCTTATGCTGATTACTAAAGGTGTGAACTTCCATTGCATAGTCAAAACTGTATGAGCACGTGCCTGTCTCCTTGCAGTGTTCTGTTCCCTGACCAATTCATCGTATCTATACAATGAAGACAAAATGCATCTGAAGGAAAGAGATTGCTAAATCCTTCAGGGAATAAAGTAGAATGCTTAGAAGAGAGTTATGCAACACTAGTGAAGATAAATATATACTTATTTAGGGCACTTCAAGTCTTTTCAGTTCCTCTGTACCATGTAGCTGTCTGCACATTTAGGCCTTAGGGATAAATTCTGAGGTCTGTTAACAGGGTTTATTGACAAGCTTGAAATTTTACCTCTTCTTTTGCTTTTATCTGATTTCTGTTGGCAAACTGTAGTTACTTAGAACTGGAGTTATAAGGGGAACAGGTGGTGTTTGAGAAATTCCAGCAGGAATTTACTTCTCCATGTCTGTTTGGCACATGAATACACATACTCTGCAGGAGAAAAAAAGCAAATCTGTCCCAAAACCTGTTTGTGTTAATGCCCATACACTGAAGATTATAGAGAAATAAGGAGAATGCATGTGTGAAAACTGCTGTTACGATTTTCTTGTAAGTTATTTAGGATAAGACTAAATCCACAATTAAATAATACACAGTTGCATAAATAGAAAAGTTTAAACAGAGGAGCCTGGTCCTCCACACTGAAGGGGAAATTTAAATTCACAATCTCTTACCTAAAGATACTTGGCTCTTGTTTCTTAAATGTGCAAATCTTTACATCAACCACCTCTACTGAGTGAATTGTAAAGGGAGAAATAGTTCAGGCAATACTATAGAGATTAGCATTTAAACATGTCCTTAACCCAGAGCAAGCCTATGGAAGTTCTGTTCTTGTGAAAGCAACCCTTTTATATCCGTTTTAAGCATCTTTTCACTCACAAGGTCCTCATCTATTCACGGATTGTAAATACTAGTGGGAAGCTTCTAACGTGTGCTTTTAGGTCCTAGAAGTGATATTGCTACATGATTCCGTTTGTGATGTTGTAAAATAATGTGCAATTGTACAGAAATGCCATATTACCTGAGGAAGTACTTTGTGTGAGAGGAATGCACTATCTCAGCAGAGAAATATAATTATGCCCTTTCTTTCCTACTCTGCACAGGATTTTGTGGAGAGTGGTTGTTTTCAGCTGTCATGTCTTTCTTGGAAGTTATGTCATTACATAGTTTTGAACATTTAAGAAAAAGCCCACAGCACCAATTACAATTCACCCAGTGGTATTTAATAAACGCTAAAAATGCCAAATCAAATGTGTAACGAGACTTCTCAATTCAAGCGCCCATTGTTTTGTCTCTGATTTTTATAACCTAGAGTGAAGACTGGCCTTTCAAATACCCTTTCTGTATGCATCCTATGATACAGCACTGCCCAGATTTAGTGAAGTGCAGTCTGCTAAATTGCACTAAATTACTGAAATTTCACTTCAGTGGTTTTTTTTTCTTTCTACAGAACATCTTAGTGTTGATTACCCTGTTGTGGTATTCACTTAGACTTATGAAATGACAAAGGCAGATTCTTTCATATAGTCCCATCACTGTCCCATTTCTTTAATTACTAAACTGTAAGAAGAGTCCTTGGGAAGGGAGATTCATAGACCACTACTGCTGTATTTTTCTCCAGCAGAGCAGCATTCCACCCAGCCATGAAAGCAAAACACTGTCCCAAATCACAGCCTTAGTTAGTTCAAGCTCAAACTGGAGACGAGGCTGTATTTTAACCTCTAACATGTTCTGTCCCTTTTATAAACTCGTGTTGCCAGAATGGCTGCTCAGCTTAGGTTGTGAGCAGCAGTAGCAGAAGAGCAAGTTCCACCCTGCAAAGAAAATCATACCACAGGAAGCACAGAGAGGGCATTGGCCCATGGGACATAAGCTGATAGGAAGGTAAAAGCAAAAGGAAATGACAAACAGGGACACCACCCAAGCGAGTTGTTTTTTGTGGTAAAAAGTTGTAAGATTACAAATAGAGATCACATTTTACAGTAAAACATGGGTCTCATTACTATAATCTAATGCTTGACTTTACCATGTTACTCTGAATATTTTCCTCTCCTGGTCATTTAACCACTTTTCCCCCCTGTTCAAATATTTTTGCTGGCTGACTCTAGCTTTCCACAATACCATAAAGCTCCTGGGACTTGTCTATGGCTTAGTACAACTTCATGGTCTGGATAACTTCAAAAGTATATTTTCTTCATCTCTTCATTTCTTCTGCTTCCCTCTATAGAGATGATTTGATATAGTTGGTAATAATTTATTTGACCATTCAGAAGACTTTAACATAAAAGACATGAGCATTTTTGATCAAATAGAGAAGGAAAAGTTATTGCTCAATACAGCAGGTGAAGAATTATCTAAATTGGTTAAACAGACTACAGCATCTCTTTATTACTCTGGCTCCCTGCTCAGCTTTCCTTTTTTTTGTTGTGGTTGTTTTGGTTTTTTTTTAAATTCATGAACAAACTCCATTATAATCCTGGTGTGTAGAATGACTGTCAGCAATGTATTTGCTGCCTTTCTGTTTAAAGCTTACTACTTCTGCAAAAAGTCATCAGCAACTCCACAAGATAATATTTGCAAGGTAAATTCACTTGCAGTGAACTTTATGGCTAAACTACAACCAGTACAAAGTAAGAGTAATTTACAGCTAGATTAGGTATCTTAAAATTACTGTGAAGCCACATCAGATTTTTTCACATCCTCATTTTTCTCAGTGGGAAGCAAAATCTTGTGAGGCCTGTCTGTCCCTTTTATTTTTTGATGACCCTTATGTGCCAGACTTTTTCTTCATCCTTAGATCTTTTGATTTACTCTTGCACAACCAGTCGTGTTGCTTCAGTTTCACAGAGTATTTCACTGTGGAAAATGTGCACCTTATGCTGTTGAATTACTAAAACATAATTGATAAATAGAATATCAAAAAAAAGGGCGTAGACAAGGATGGCACTCAGGAAGAAGCAGTTGGTGGCGATCCCCAAATTATGTAAATCAGAAAGTGATGGTTACACCAGCTGAAGTGATGGTTAGCTCTCTTTCAGCTTTGCACTGCTCCACTCAGGTCCTTGACTTTCCTTCTTAGTTTCAGGGGTATCTTTGTGTTTTTACACTCTTCATACCATCTGCTAATTATGGAAGGACTCATTGATGACATCTTTCTACATGCAAGAGCAGGAGGCCTTTTCTCAAAAGCATAAGCACCACATTTTCTGCGTGTCAAACCTTCTCTGCAGAGCCCTCTAACACTGTGATAGGTTTAGCACTAGTCCATGCTAATTTACAGAACTTTTGTCTCCACCCACCTGACACCAATCTGCTGTGCAGTGGTACAGGAGCTGAGCTGATTACTCTGATGTTTACAATATTCCATACTATGGAGCTATGATTTTTATAATAAGTCAAAAGGAGAGCAGTTATCTTAGCCTACACCAGAGTTCATGATAAGACTATGGCCTCTTTGCTAAATATGAAAATGTCAGTAATTTTATGCATACATATTTCTAATTATCCAGTGGTATCTTTAAAAAAAATAAAATGAAATCTTTAATTTCTTTATTTTAATTCTCAAAGTGAAGCTTCCAAAAAAAGAGAGTGTGTCTGTTATGATACAGTTGAAAGAGATAATTGTATTGAAGCCAAGACTATATTAGGTGAGATTTTGCCGGTAGCAAATGTTTGCTTACAAATAATAAACCCTGCACAAAGGAAACATGTAATGAATTTGCTGGAAAAGTCCGTGTTTCCATGGACATATTTTAAATGCTTTTGTGAAATAATATCAGTTACTTAACAAATTAGGGTACAGAAATGAAAGTCTAATTTACTGAACAAAATATGTGTTTAGCTCTGTCAAAATTAAATGTTTAAGGAAGATGGAAGCTGCATTGAATGTATGACATACCAACACTAGCAATTACAAAAAAAATATCAGTGTGTAAGTAAATTTGACAGTTTTTCAGAATTTGTGGTTCTTACATTCCATGCATTTACAATGACCAGGAAATGTAATAGCTTCCTCAGACAGAAAGGGCTATTGGGAAATTCGGGTAAACCAGGCAGAACAACTAAATTCTGTCCTGGGAAAGTCAGTATCTTGATTCCAATAGAAAAGGGTGTGCAATCACTGTTAACTTTATGGTTAGAAAAGCTGCAACTTAATCAAAATGATGAAAATGATGAAAATGATTTAGTGTTTTTTGAGACAGTGCTAAATTGCACAAAATTAAATGGGCTACAACTCTTTTTTTTTCATATTTTATTGCCTGGTTATGACATTTGAGTCATATCATCATGTGTGTTTTTCTAATTTCTATGAGAATATTACTTCACTAGTGACTGTGGCTTCTGGAAAGTCTTTTGTTAAATGTATAATACTAATAATAGTACTTGGACACATCAGAAGAGAAAGCTACATTATCAAGGAAATTTAGTAAGATACCTCCTACTGATTTTACTGATTTAAAAGGGAATATGAAACTTAGACACATACTAAAAATATTGTGCAATGCTATGGAAAAAAGGAAACCTGCTAAGGCTATTTAGACATGGACATATCATAACTCCCTGTAGCTATTTTCATTATAATGATTTTAGAGGGAAAATGCTTTATATTCACTAATGTTTTGATAATCTGGAAGTCTTAACCATTTCTTTAGAAATGGTGAGAAGTAAGGCGAGTTCCTTAATAGAAGGGAAATAAGAAAGCTGTGCTGTTGCTGGTAGCAATTTGAAAATGTTCCCACAAATCTTTGAGATAAACCTACAAATGACATCCCATTTACTTTATATGCCAGTTGACATTATAGGCCAAATCTTGCCCTGTCCAAAAATATGGCTCAATGCAATAAAGCTGGAATAATTTGTGGCAAGAGTTAAACTTAAAACAAAAAGCGTATGAAAGAGTAAATGAGAAGAGGAAGCATGTGGGGCTGAACAGCAGAACATAGAGATGAAGCTAAGAGAATTTTCGAACCAGAAAACTAAATTATATGCCAGTCAAAATAGTAAGTACCTACTCACAAGTTTGAGAATGTCTGGTTATGTTTATTTGCAATTGACTTTCCTCCTGAGAGATATACGCACAGATGGTTAGTTACTGAGTTGAAAAATATAATATTAAAACTAATATGTCTAAACTCAAAATAAGTGGGGAGGGTGTCAGTCTCATATAATTTTTTAGAATCTATTATTGACTTTGAAAGAAAATTATAGTTTAAGCAGGCAAGAAGCAGACACAGAATTTATGTTTGTTTGGTACTTTGACTATAGAATCAAAGGGTATTAGTGCTGTGCTTATATTCCAGAGAGTATTATTATTTTTCAGAGTAAATTTCCCTAACTGAAAGGCTATAATGCAAAAACACAGCAACCGTTTTGTTCAATCTGTTTTACTGGCAGAGAGTATAACTCAACTAACTTCCTCCTATGAATTAGAATTTCCAGTCAGTCCATTGCTGGTTCACAGCGAACCTTGGAAAAGCTATAGATGATAACCAGAGCTTAATGACACTTGGCAGTTTCATGGAGCTGTATATTTTTTTGTTTTAGCTTGTGGTATCTCAAATGCAAGTGAACTAGAAACTTAATGTTAAGTACAATTCTAACACTGGCCACAACCGTTGAAGGAAAATTTTAAATTAATCCAGAAAAAAAGCCAAAGCATATTTCTTTGTGCAGCACAATTTTGGTGCACTAACTTTTGAATAGAAACTTGCTGTGTTTGATTATTTATAGCATCTCATTTACATATGTAATCCAGCTAATTCTGCATGGAAATGTCTTTCAGAATGTGTTTTTGCAAATGTGCATTTCTTCAAGACCAGTAGATATAAGCATTAACTAAAATAGTATCTGTTCGCCACTCCTGCAATACTTGCACTCAGACTTCTGTAATAGTCATATTGTCAGAATATTTTTCTAAGCAATTATGGAAAGAAAAATAGAAAGTTCCAACTCTTTAGCAGAATTAAAATTGGAATAAAAAGACCCAATAGGGATTAGGTAAAAAACTATTAAAATATTCTACATTGCCAGTTTGCTTCTATAAATGAGACCCTTAGTGAGACTTAAAGGCCTAGAAATTGCCAGCAATAAGAAAATTCACGGAAAGGGAGAGCAATCTGTTGCTATTTTTGTCATTAGCATTTCTTAAGACTAATTATAAAATTCCTGAGGTTAACCTTGTCTGAACAACAAAGATATGAGTAAGGCATGCTTTGAAAGTAGGTTTAGTGAAAGGATTTATCTGTGCTGAAATCATACACATAACTTGCAGGAAAAGTAATTCCTCTGCTGCTGTACCTGGGCTGTTGCTCAGAGCTAAGCCTGGGTCAATGAGGCCCAGCTTTGGCATCTCTATTGCACACTTCCATTTATTGCTATGACTGCACACAAACTGTCAGTAGTGCAGTTCAGATATTTTTTTCAAGATAAGAACGGAAATCCATCTAACTTCCATCACTTTCCATATCTTTGTAGGCTGGAGCCTGGAGCCTTCTGATCTGCAGGTTTTAAAAGCTGTCCTTTGAGCCTGTCCATAGCCCAAGGTGAGAGCCAGCAAGAAGATATGCTTAGAAATGATCTTACACATATGCACTTTAGGGCTGAACAAGCTATATAAAAATACCACATTGAATTGCTGGCAATTTCGGGAATTATATAACAAACAGGTACAACTGTTCTGTGTGAGAACAGATGAAATCTACAGCTTGTACAAGGACAAAAAATAATTATATGAAGGCAAAAAAGAAAAGTCTTTTACCTTTCAGTCTTTTCCACTTGTGACATTAGGCAGAAACTCTTAGCAATGGCTGAGAGGTGTATGGAGCCATAGTTTCCTTAGACTGACTTGATGTACAGCAATGACTCCCTGTGCAGATCCTGATGCTGCCATATGATGCAGAAAACCTGTGGAAATGGTGCAGCTGTATATATTCCTGGCATCAGAAACTAAATAAGTACATTAAGTATCTCCTGAGCATATCAGTGGACTGTTGTAAAGGCAAAAAATAGTACAATCCATTTTAGTAGTTAAAAAACCCTCTTTATTTGTTTATTTTTACACAACAGAGTTTGGAATTAAACTCTAAAGAAAACAGCTTTTGGTTTAGTGACAAAAGCAGCGCTTCAGCTCACTCTCTAGTCACAAAATAGTTCTTCACAGAGCTCCATTTTGCAGCACAAAGAATGGTTTTGGCTAAAAAACACGCAGTTCTGGAGCTGAATGGTATATTGAGTGGGTGGCTTTTATTTTTTTCTTTGGGGAAGTTCAGTCTCCTTGTTTTATCTGGCAAAAGGAAATTGATATCTGGAAACAGTATCACAATATGACATAATGTCTTGAATGCAAAAATTCCAGGAGATATTTACATGCACTGAAGGAGTATATATTTTACTGAGAAGGGGCTAGATCTATGCTGCTCAGCAAAGAGAATCACTTTTACGTGTCATTGGCTCAGACAGATTCCTGTACATCACACAACTAGAACATCTTGAGCTCCACAGCCAAATCTTTATTAAAAAGTTTGTTTGGTTCAGTGTTTCTACATAGGTGCATGTTTTTATATACATGTACAGACACTGGCCTGCTGTGTTTAAAATTAGTAATTGAATATCAAATACGTTCTGAAAGTCATGGACAGCCCAGACTTGCATCATACATAGTAAAATTTCATGACCTATTCATCATTAATTTATTCCCTTGACTCTCTCCCAGAAACTGCATTTGTCACAGTGTTTCTATAAAGTTTGGGATATGAAGGAGATGAAGGGCTTGAAGGCTGAAACACAGTTTTGCAAATTACCTGACTGACAGTAGGCAGACACAGGAAATTATGTATATTAAGAAACCCTACATAAAAGGAATCCTTTTGCTTTTTAAAAACTCTTTACTTATTCAAATATATTCCCATAGTCTGTGTTTCAGCTTGCTATGCTTTAATAGGGTTAATGCTGCTCTCAAGCAAAATATTTCAATAATTCAATTCATTTGTTTGAAATTTATTAAAAGCCTTTGAAAGTATTTAAAAACAAGACTGAAAAAAAGGTAATTACCTATGGTCAGTGCTTCTAGTACAGTCTTGTTCTTTCATGTTGACATTGTCTTGATTTAGCTCTGTTTTGCCTATTTGTTCACATGTTTATAAGGGAAGTAGCTCATATTTATTCACGAGTAGTTTTCTCGGGGTCAATGAAAATGCTACAGATATATATGTAGTATAAATTAGACTCATTAGAAACAAGTAAGATTTCTCTTGCTCTATGTACTATCACTAGAGTTTTTTTATTTACAAAACAAGCAAGGAAAATGGCGCAGTCGAGAGTATTTGTGAATTACTTCGAAGACCATGATTCAATATCCTAAGTAGACATTTGGGAAAGAAAAAAAAGGCTGATAACACACCTTATATTCCCAATTAAAAAAAAAAAAAAAAAAAACAAAAAACCCACAAAACATTAAGAATCTGGTTTTAACATCTGGATAAACCCGGCCAAATATTCCTGGTTACTCTTTTTGGATAGTATACACATACATTAAAGGTATCATAAACAGTTTAAATTACTTTCCTGAGTAATTCAATACATCCTGAACATTGTTTATACATCCTGAAAAATTAACCTAACCAGCCAACATGCTAGGTCCAAAACTTGTATGTCATTTGTTAGCATGATAAAGAAAATAATTTAAAAGTTTAATGCAAACTAAAGGATGTGTTCAGTGATAAGAATTACTCAGTGTTCCACACTGAGATACAAAACAGATCCCATGAATTTAAATGATCAGAATTTTAGTGACCAATTCTACTTCAGCACAAAAACGTTTACTGTATTTTTCTTATCTACTAACTTTAAAGTTTATCTCATTTGATTGGCCACTGATTGTTTTTCAGTTTCTTCAATGTTCCTTACACCCCAAGACATGATTAGATTCTAATTAGGTACAAATTAAACTGGATATGTGTTTTAGTATAGGAGATACACAATTTTGTAAAAAGTTCGAAGTTTGCAAAATGAAAAAAAAACAACTTCAGCTTCAGGACAATTTTAGGAAATGCAGAAAGAGACTGAAGACAGTTAAGTTTTATTTCTGACTTCCATTTAGTATTCTGATATGGACTTTTCTGAATTGTTAGTCTGGCATCATCAGTACACATTATGCTGTTGGTTTGTTGGGATTTTTGAGGTAGTAAACACTTATACTTTCATTAACTTTAGCCAAATTATTGGATTTAACTTTAAATAATTTAATCCATAATTTATGTGGATTAATAATTGTTAATGTACATTTTTAATAGCTGCTTTTAATGCCATATTGCAAAATGTGAATCAGTTAATATATTTAGTTATAAATAGATGATTTACCAAATGAAAACATTGCCCTAATTTCGAGCTATTTATTTTAGGTAACAGTAAGACCTTTTATAATACTGCTACAACAGCTGGAAAAACCCCAAACACTTCTTCTATGTGTACTTCAAAATGTATTCTAGAGTCCCTGGTAATAATAATCTTTTACCTTTTTTGAGACCAGACAAGTCCAGTGCTGAGAGTATCTTAAAATTTACCTGAAGGCAACTTACCATTTTCAGAGTCATAGGGTAAGTGTATCAGTCTTCTAATGATTTTACAACATAAATCTTGATCATGAACTACTGTTCTGTAGTTACCTCCTTTTATTAGTTTACACATAGAAACATTTATTGGCTATATTACATTTGCTCTATTCTAGTTTGGCTCCATAGACTAGCACAAAGTTCATAGACAAAATGTTCATTTTTCACTATCTTCTCTAGAAATTATTCTGATTTCTGAAAACATTTTGAAGATATTTAAGACAATGATATAATTTTTGAAAGATAAATTTATTATCTATTTATAAATATTTTACAGAATAAAGAAAAAAAAAACAGACAAGCAAGATGTGAAAATTATCTGCTGAATTATACTTTTTGCCTAAATTTTTTGTTTCATTATAGCTTTCCTGGATTATAAAATAACTATTATATTTTTCTTACTTGAAAAGTCTAATATCTGAACTCTGTTACAAATTCAAAAGAGTGCAAGATATCCAGTCTATGATTCCCTGAAATAATGATCCCTATGCTATATGAAGAATAAATCCTTGGAACTACTACTACTACTGCTACTACCACTACTACTACTACTTATTATTATTATTATCATTATCATTACTTCCATGAATTCTACTTGCTGTCATCCCTCTTCAGACAATGCATAAAACCAACTCATTAACACCCAGTGAGGACCAATAAAGTCATGTATAAGCAGTTGACTGTGCAGTACTCTTTAGACAAAGCTACTCATTCATTTTTTCCATTGTAGGAATAGATTTAAGAAATAAAGGACAAATCCTAATTCACCTGAGTGAAGGAGTATGCTGTCCTTCTAGGATCAAAACAGAATCCTTGTTTTTAAGCACAAAGACAAAAACATACTGGAATCTAATCAGGATAGCTTTTGGTCATATGTTAACAAGTATGGTGGAGGTACCCTGGTGTCTGTATGGAGAAGGAGTGGCACAGCAGCATCCCTGGGGATGGTTGCTCTCTCAACACTGCTGTGTGTCTGTGACCATTCCCGTAGAAATCTCTAGGAAACAAAAGAGAAAGGAGGTACAAGTCTGGGTCCTGAAGTGGCTGCATAATTTTTAGGCAGCTATCACATTTTTTAATCTTCCAAGAGGACAGGATAATGGGAACCTCCAATATTTCCTAAAATACAAATTTAGAAGAGGAAACAGTGTTAAAAGTCTTGGTTCTATTTCCATGTCTCTAAAATGTAATGCTTAACAGTGCAAGTTGGAGGAAGAGAAAGGAAGAGGTCAGATTCCACCTTCTAATGAATCTGCAGAACTTTCTACTTTACAGGAGTGAAATATTTCTTTATGTTTACAACATATTCTGTAAGGATGGCTGGGTTTCTGCTTATCCTTTCAACATCTTTTCTCCTGAAAAATGTTGTTTCAGCTTGCTACTATTGGCAGTACTTCTTCCACTTTCCTCTCAGATATTCAGTGATGTTGAAGACTCAAGTGACTAATAGCTAGGTTTTTGTGGGTGTTGTTGGCAATGGAGTTCAGTATAATAAGGTAATTCTCAGATAGCAGTGATTCACAGTGTGTTGCTTCTCCAATTTCCTTTGCTCCTGAGATTCCAGTAAGGGCCAGAAGCAGTAGACAAGATGGTGTAAATGCATGTCTTTCACAGATTCCCCTGGGACAATTTGGGTTTTGACTACAGAATGAAAGAGACACTGGAAACTTCATTTTATTCCTTTCTGTAATTGAAGTGGCACGAACCAGACAATAAGTAGATGTATACAGTCCTCACACAATAGAACAGCAGCAATAGCTTGGGAACATGTGCTTACTGCTGTTCTTCTCCCACTGAATCTTAAACCTCTAAACATTAAACCATTAAACAATTGTTTAAACTTGATAAGAAGAGAGTAGTGTCTGGTTTTGCCATTAAATTACTGTGAAGCTGACTCTTCTCTGTGGGAGAGTAAGAAGGGATTAGTACCTAATCTAATAGATACTTAGATAAGACACTGAAATATTTTGAATTTTCTGTACTGCACTGGTGAGAAGATAATACATCAGATATGAACACTGATTCAAGAACAGATAGGTTCCAATTCTTCTCTATAGTGTAGAAGCAAAACAGAAACATCTTGAAGAGAAAGCACTTTTAGTCTTAGAATAACATATCAGTCTTGGCTAGGATGTGTCTTGAACTAAACTATTAAGTGTTGCCTCAGTCAAGTCTGGAGGGAAAAAACAAAAAGAAAAAAAATTTAAAAAGAAAAAAGAGAAAAAAAAAGATCTACCTTTCATGAGACAATTTTGCTCACATTTCACAGAACTTTATCTTACTCTGTAGTATATGGAAAACTGCAGTAAAATGCTAAATGACAATTGCCATGAGCTGGAGATAAAAGATGAATTTGCAAATATGGAAGCTGTAGATCAGTAACTGTCAAACATTAACTTAAAAGTAACTATCTTCTGCAGAAAGAATATGTATAATGAAAGACTGGACAAGAGAATATGTACCTTCAACATTATGTCAAAATATATTAAAGGTGTAAATTTATGATATGTAATGTTCAAAGTGGTACTTATCAGCTCAGAAATCATCCAAAGATCTTTTAAATAGTCAAGCAGCCCATCTCAAATGTGATATATTTTACTTTGTATATAGCTCTCACTTTCCCCTTTTTTTAAAATTTTTTTTCTTTGGCTCTATTAAAGGTTTTCATTTGGGTCACTAATACATAAAGATTCTTATGTACTGGCATACCAAGAACATTGCTTGCAGAAATCAATTTTTATGGGGATAAGGTTTATAATGACCAGGAACACATAGAAGGTTCCTTGATATGTCAGACACAGAGGTACAGAAACAGCAAAAATGTACCTTGATTTGTTGATGCCTTGTTTCCAGAGCATAGAGAAATGTCGGATTACCCTTAGGTAAAGTTGTTGAGAAATGCTGGAAGATAGAAAAAGCAGCTTTCTGAAAGTACTTCAATCATCTTTGATAAGGACACAGAGTAGATGAAGATCCCTTTCTAGAACAATTTCTAGAGAATGGCTCTTATTCAAAAACCATAAGCAATCTCTGCAAATATGAAATTCTTTATTTTCAAAACTGTTAAACTATTGTCTTAAGTACTTAAGGTACTCAAAATGAAAGTTTTTGGGGAAGCATCCTTCACACTAATATAAATAATACTTATAAAATTAAAAAAAAAACCACCAGGATGGACAATATTAAAAGTTAATAAAGTCATGCAGTTACTTTGGAAGATGCAAATTTTAGGTTCATCCATAACAGAAAAAGATCAGATAACTGGAAAACGTTTCAGGACTTCCCCCTTTTTGTGGTTTTGTTGTCTTACCTTTCCTTTTCCCTTTCCCTTTCCCTTTTTTATAAAACTTATTATGTTTAGGGCATCTCCAATAAATGTACTCTAAAAATTGTCATTAATAGATACATAGATTAGAGATAGAAATATTTTGAATGATCAATTCCCTGCCTGCTATATCAGGCAATCAGTGATGAAATATGAACTCCAGAAGATGAAGACATTATATACAAAGATCATATTAATTTTCCATTAGATGGATGTTTTTTCTGTTAATTCATTTCTCATTTTAAATACATCTATTTTCATGTTCACAATGCCCTGTGCCTAAAAGTTCATAATTTAGAATTATTAAAAACTATCCCACCATTTACAGAGAATATTGCTTTGTGTTCAGTTTATTTTCTTGATATTGCTTACATTCTATATTCTTGACTGTTCAGAAAACTATTGTAATAAGCCAATGGCAAACCCTTTTGTGACTCCTGGTGAGCCCATTATTCTAGAGCACAGTGTTATTAAACTCTGCAGAGCTGACTAGTTTGGCCTTGTGTAGTTTCAGAACAAAGCTACAGGTTTCTCTTTCCTGTTCACTATGGGGTTTAGATGTCTCATGATCAAAGTAGCAGTGAGGATATACCATTCTCATTGCCCTTTCTAGAAAGACTTTATGTCTCACACTTGATGGTCTCCATTGCTTTTGCAGATTTAGTTTTCAAAACTAAAACCAGATTTTGTTTTCTCTGCTCACTTTATTTTCTACTTAGTGTTTCCTGGGAATTCCTTTTCCACACACAGTGACTATTACATTGCCTTCTTTGCTTTATGAGCTGAAACAACAGCTAACAAGTATGCAGCCTGTCATCGAAGGCTGTAATTAACAACAAATTTCATACACTTGTAGAAGGTACTACAGGTTTTCCTACATCCCCATAGCAAAAAAAAAAAACCAAAAAAACCAGGGCTGAGAATGGTAGAGTGGCTTCAGTGACGCTAATTGCAACCTTCCATAGATTTCAATTAGAGGGGAATTTGTCCCACTTTGTTCAGCTGTGCACAATGGTTTGCATGGTATCTAATAGCAGTGCCTGGAAAGTGTTGAGTTAAGCACTTTAAAATTTGAATGTGGAGCAACACAGGAATTCTGGAAGATTTTTTTTTTACCACAGATCTAAATTTGTGAATATTTTAATGCAGGTAGTTTAGAAAGCTATTTATTTATGCCTAGCCAAAACAGAGCTGGGAGATCTTAGACCTTTCCTATATACGTTGTATCAAGTTGAATCTCCTTGTTCTCTAATGCACAGACTCAACAGATGCACAAAAATGCACAAAAGCAAAGCCCAGTAACCCAGAAAATTTGGAGGCTTAGAAAAAATTATAGGTAATAAGATAATTTGTTAGAATGCCTCTGGTTTCCATTTAATGTTTTATATGTTCTTTTTAGGTCATTTTAATTAAGAGGGGAAAATAGCAATAAATGTTAACAATCTAATTTAGTTTTACTAGAGAAAAACTGAATGCAATTAAATTTCTTAAAATAGTTTTAAGCTGAAGCCAGTATAAAGGTTCCTATTAAAAATATGCCTATTTGAAATCTGATTGAGGGCAATGTGCTTCTTACAGTGGCCAGGACTTAGGATAAATCTTATATAAGTGGCAACAAAAACAAACCACAATTTTTTAAAGTTCAAAACTTCTACTGAATTGCTACTATTAATGATCTCGATGGAGTGAAATAGCTCTCCAAGCATGTTTTTGGCCTGTGAAGGAAGTTAAGCAGGAACTTAGCTCAACTTCTCCAGAGCCATAACTATGTTTCTTAAACAGCTCTAAAGTACTGGGACACCTTCACGACTAGGTAACTCTTGTCACATGAGATTTCAGCCTTTTAATTGCTGTTAAATTTTTAATATCTGGTTACCCCACTTTATGCCCTGTTGTGAGGGCACTATATCACTCATTATATGTCAAGTTCCCATTTTAATGGAATTGGTGTGGTTGGGTGCTATTTTGAAAACACTCCTAGCTCACCTCTGTAAGAGTTCATATATTTATATATACATTATAGAGTAAATTACTCTAAAATTTATTTTAAACACATTAATGGAAATGTCACTGAATACATTCTAGTAGAAATTAGGATTTGAAGTTATTCAGCCACAAGTAGTCTAATCATAAATTCTTTTGATGTATGAAATCAACTGATAAACAAAGACTTCACCATCACTGTCTTTCCATTTGCAGAAGTCCCCTGAGGTCTGTTTTCCAACCATTCAGATCACAGGCGACCAAATGGGGTGTATCATTCCACTTTGGTTTGCTCATATGACTTCATGGCATTTCTTCATAACATTGGTTAGCAGCAGAAGATTTTACATTTGGTTGGGGTTTTTTTGATAAGAAACATGTACTAGATAGGTACAGTCACTGTTCTTTCTTGTATTGAACTTTATTTTAAATTTTAAATTTTGTTTAGAATTGTGCTGGGAAAGTAAAATATTATCTGTTCTTTAATGAAATATCTTTTATTTTATTAAAAATAAAAAATATTTCATTCTTTCAAGGCACATACTTCATATATGGATAAATAATTAAGACATGCACAGCCCACAAACCTGTGAATCAGATATCTCTTTTCTCAGCTAAACTTTTCCTTTTTTCTCTTTGTAAGCATTTCAGCTTAGCTTTATGTTAAGTTCATTGTATGGCATTGGTCAAAAAGCTTTATTTATTATAGTGATAATTTTTGTTATAACTCTTTGTAGGAGAATAACTGTTCACAAATTTTAAATTATGCTTTTTCCATGCTAGCTTCTAAAACTAGGAAAATACTGTAAATTATAGTGATTATTTATGATTTTCATAAATGGGGTTGTCTCTTCTTCAATAAAATCAATAGAGCAAAAAAATCTCCCTGTATTTTCTCTTTGTTGTATGTATAAAATTATGTTAAATACTACTGAGGTGTACTTCATTAGTGTGCACTATCCCAGGGCACATCGTCCTAGAAGATTATTGCTTAAAAAAATGCATGAATGTCTTGAATATACTTGATCTGCTCTTATTCACTTGTTCTGATTTTTTCACCTTTTTTTTTTGCTTTCCCAATGAATACAGTCTTATACTTTTGGGCCAATGAAACTTGGAAGAGATAAGAAGAGGAAGTAGAAATGGAAAAAGATTCCTTCAGCAAGTAAGCTTCCTATTACCTCTTCTCTGAAGAACTGTAGTTATCATCAAATGTAAACCACCTCAGTGCATTGCAGTCTCTACCCACTGCCACTGTGTCCTGAGTTTTGATATAAGTCTTCCTATATTTTCTCTGCATCAGAAACCTCCTATATTTAGCTTGAAGTATGAAATTATGTGCTGGAAAATATTCTGCAGGTTTTTATTTTTTCCTGGTCCATCTACACTGACAAAAGGATTTGAAGCTATCTTAAATGTGGTCCCGTGCTGTGTAAGTTATATTCACAATATTTTATTCCGGTTCCCTGTTCATGTCTCCCAACCTGCCCCAAACCTTAATGTCTTGATTTTATCTCAAAAAAAAAAGTCCATTGTCTTCCTATAGTGGAAGCCCTAACATCTAGGCAAGCAATATATTAAGGTTTCCAGACAAAGGATGAAAAAAATTATTTGTTGCACTCATTATCTGACTTTTGGTACTAGCTGATTACTGATTATTTCTGTCCTAGAGGTCAGACCCCCTCCCCACAACAACAAAAACTAAAAAACCCAACAAAAAAACCCAACAAAACAATATGTTCTATCTATCAGTGATCAAAATATGCAGAATAGAATGAGTGAAATTTCTGCTAAAACTAATAATTTAAACTCTAATATTTTACTTAAAAATTAACTTTTCCCCAGATACATGAGCAATCTTGGCATACTGGTGGCCTTTTTTGCCACTTAATCTAAACTCCTAAGGCCTATTGGAGTTCTCTATTCCCAGCTAACAATGACCTACTTTAAGCTACGGATTTCTGTTAAGTAAAAACCCATTAAAAGGAAAAAAAAAGTTCCCTCCAGGCCATCTGTTGTTTATTTTTCTATTAGCAGCAAACTGTTCTCTTGGAGAACAAGGGTCAGTCAGCTCCACAAGAAATGGGAACATTTTGCCCTTTCATTTGTTGCTTTGTAAATAGTAGCAAGTATTACTTTTTCCTCAAAATGTTTAAGCAGGTAGAAGTGGGTAATGCGATAATGCAGTCTTTGCAACTATTTGTGTTTGAATTCACTATAACACATCAGCTGAATGTGGATTTATGAACTCCTACTCCATGACATTTCTTTTGAAAAAAGGTCCAATTTTCTGATTAAATTTTTTCTTTCATTACATATTTAAGCTTATGACAAGATAATGGCATGATACATATTATCCAACAGGCATTTCTAATGTTTGTATTTTTTCATTAGTTTAACTGCAGTTTGTTTAGCTAAGAATGTATTTTCTTGTATAAATCTAAAAAAACCTCCACAAATAAGGTAAAAATGAGCAGTTCAGTTATTGTTTTTCCTACTGAAAACTCACATGAATTAGCCAGCTGTGGAGAAAAGAGTGAGAAACCTTACCCTATGCATTTTCTGTAGCATTAAGAAGAAAAGAAGTAGAAATATGCTGGATTTGTGATAATAACTTTATATACTGAAGGTATGAATAGATTTATTTTTTAACTAATTGAAATACAAATATGTACATATCCAACTATTTTTACAAAATCATCTTTTGCAGCCTCTAAAGTTAAGGAAGGACAAAGCAATAGGTGGTACTTGAAGATAAGGATAGTGAAACTTATAGTTACAGTGAGTAAAATGCTGAGCTTTTAATGAGCCATATAAATAATTGGTAACACAGCCAATAAGATCTTTTCCACCTCATTTTAATTTTCTACGATTGGAATTGTGTGAGGAGCAGTAAATTTTTCTTTTCATTTATTGTCATGATTAATAGTAAATTATCTTTATAATGTTCCCCAATCTATTTAGAAGCTAGACATGAATCATAATTCTTGAGGCAAAGAAGAAATATAGATGAAAAATGCATTATATATTCTGGTTGCACTCCTCACAATTGTGTTGACCCACTTTAATTTATATTAAAAAAGCTGAATTTTTTTTAACTCACACAATGTAATCCAAGTTGAACAATGCATAAGATGAAAAAGATTCTTCAGAAATAAAATAGATGACTCTGACAGCAATCAATTGTAACTCTATTCATTTCTATAAACATTTTGTGATAAGCATATTTATATAAAAACTTGGAGAGGTTTGGGTATTATGGTGGTTAATTGATCCTCCAGTCAGTCTGTGCTAGTACTGACTATAGAGAAGATTGTCTCCTCTGAGGAACAGACATTATTTTGAAGGAATTATGAAACCATCTTTGGTCAAGCTTTAGTGTTTTACTATCTTTTTTAGTGCCAATACTGTCTGATATGCTGTGTAAGTGAAGTATTCAAACAATCATTTCCATTCCACTGAATTACTGTCCCAGTATTTGCTTGTGGCTGGTTATTTTTATCACATTTTGCTTCTGCAGGATAAGCTGGAACCATTAATGTGACAGTTTCAGATGATTATACTACACCAATGCCAGCACAATTTATTTAAGCTACTTTTTTGTATCTGTTCCATAAGACATACTTCAAAATATTCATCACACTGAAATATGGAAAGCAGAAAGGTCATTGCTTTTGTTTTGATTTCCTCAGCTTCCCAGCCAAAATGTAAAGTCAAACCACATGGATTCTAGAGGATCATAAACCTATTTCATAAATTTTGATACAGGACTATAACCAGTGCTACAATAAGCAGATTTGAAATAGAAGAATCCTGTTTTAGGAAAGACATGCATATAGGTCAGAGAAAAACTATTCTGTTTGAACATATGCTATCACTATTTTTTTTTAATATATAACTTTATTGAATAGAAAGATTGGGAAAAGGCAGCCTAACAATGTAGAAAAATACCAGTCACCTCCCTATATGCTTTCATTCACCTTGCTCAGGTAGGATGAGCATTCTAGCCTCACATTGATGCACCACTGATGGGACAAAGAGGAAAGGCTCTCCTGGCTGAAACTGCTCAGAGACCACCCTAAATGGAATCCTTCCCCTGTTGGAATCAGAAGATATGTTTGCAATTTTTTCACTGGAGCCAGGCTTAAAACAGCGCTATGGGTTAAAGTTTACAATCTATTTATAAAATATCATGGTAATCAACATCAACAGTTTATCTGTGACAGCAGTTCAAATTACTCTCTGTAAAAGAATTAGGACTTTTAAAATTCTGTTATAATTATGAGTGATCTCTTTTTATCAGAGAAAGTGAAAAAAAGGTAAACAAAATATTTTAAAATTTAGGATTATGTATCTCACAGCCATACAGCAAAGCCTACAATTTTTCAATGGAAAATGTCTTTAAGACCAAAGTTACAAACTGGAATATTCAAGCAGACACCAGAAAACTGAAGACTGATTTATTTACATTGCTAATTGCTTTCCCCTTCCCTTCTGTCCCATTCCTGGCTATCCTAGAGGTATGTCCAGCATGTGCTTTTTTCCATAATTTGAAAATCCACAAAAGATTTTGACTTTTGACTAAAACAGGAGATCTTTTCAGAGATATTCTCAGCAGACCTTTTGGGAAGACAGAATTGTTTTCAGTTTTTTTGAAAGAGATGATGGAAATGATTATGCTAATTACGTATTATTTTGGCAATTCATTAATTAAGTTGCAACTTACGTTTTTTACTTTAGCTCAATGAAATATAAAGCTAAAGTGTATGACTTTAAGGTTAAGTAAAATTTTAAGTCAGAGCTGTAATTGTTAGGCACAAAAGTACAGTGGGAGAAAAATAGAAGTGAGCAGGGTTTAGAAAATCCTGCTATTACTGTCCTTCCAATATCACTAAACAGATTCAAAACCAACAAATAGCTGTAGTTGCAGTGCCTGTATGATTGTATTAGTATTCTATACTCAGACTCAGCATAAAGGTCAAATGCAATTCAATCAGCTGTATTTCACATCTTTCATAGCAGGTAGTACATGAATAGGGGTGTTACCTTATTTTTTTTTAAACTCAAAACACTGAAAAAATCCCAGCTGAGATGGAGCACTGGATAATGTACAGCACTGTTCAAATGAGGTAGGTGAGAAATTTTATTTTGAATTTTCTGTCCTTGGACTTCATCACATTCATTCATATCAGATAAACATTCCAGATACAAATCAAAATTTGTATTTACTTTTATATTCCTTCTAAAATCGACTTCAGATATCGTTTTCTACATGTACTCTCAGAACAGCTAGCTACTGCTTCAAATTTATGTAATTCCCCCTTGGAGAGTATAAGCAATGTTCCAGTCTTTACACAGGCTGGTGTTTGTATAGATCTTCAAAGGCATGCAGTTTCCTTCTGAGTGAAATGCACGATTTCTGATAGTGCTAGTTCCTACTGTCAAAGCTAGCTTTGAGCAAAGCCATTCATGTGGATGACCACATCACAAGCTTTCAGTTCAAGTGGTATTTGCTTTTTGCATGGGAGATGGTAAATAATACCTATATTGGTTGACTGGATGCTTCCCATTTCCAGAGTATCTGGTATTTTGTTTTAGGGAATGTTTTCTTCCCTATTCATTCTTTTGCTTCTTTAGTACTCTACCCAATTTTAGGCTTTTTTTTTTAAACATAATTTTAAATATTAATCCACTTTCGATGCTCTGGAAATGCAGTCAATGACATTCAATCTCCTTTCTTAACCTTTCTTTTCACGATATAATCCATCTGTAATAAAAAATGTCAAAACACTTCTGTAAACAAACATTACAGTGATTCCCAAATGAGGAAGCTTTGAACTGACTTCAAATCATGAAAGACAGTAGGATGAAATGAGAAGGGCTTTTATCATGAGGACCATCAAGAAAAGAAGAGGGAAGCTGGTGGTGCTGGGTAGACACTAGGGCTATTAAACAGCAGGGTTTTCTCATTTTGGATGCCAGCTCTCCCCTAGGAAATCTTTTGTTTCAGCTGAAGTGGCAAGATTTCAGTCATAAAGAGCAACATTTCAGAATTTGATCCATCAATTTACAGAAATTCTCAGTGGGATTGTAGTACTTTTGGTTCCATACCTGTTTGGTTTTGGTTTTGGTTTTTTTTAAAGATGATATTATTACAGATTTTCATAATATAAAGGGAGTGAGATTTCTCAGTTCTGATAATATTAATCTCTGTTTACACTGAAGGATAAACTTGTAAGAACAGACTCCTAGTGGGACTGAAGAATAAAAATCTTATATTAAAAAAAAAAGGAAAAAAATAATTTCCAAGCTCTGGCCAGGAGGTGACTGGATCATTGAGAAAGTTATCCAGCCACTAAGATCTTTCACCTTCAGTTTCATTAATGTCTCGTCCTTGGCTCTCAATTGCCACTGCCCAGGCACAAGAAGAACAAGTCTGCCATGCAGGACTGTTTGTGCCAAGTGCCCCAAATCCAGCCAAGAGATATTATGAGGGGTTTGTCTTGACCCAGTAACAACTGATCCCGTAAAATGAGAATTCATTAGCAGTTGGAGAATATTAATTGGAAAATATGAAGCACACCTCGTTTATTGCACTGCTGGAATCCTGGGCCATGAGAGCTCCACCATGGAAATACCTTGTGGTAAATGAGAGTAAACAGGATCTGTTTCCAAATAGACTCCTTATCAAAAGTAAAATCCCAATGCAGATGCATCCTGTGAGTCTCTTTATCTGTAAGTAACTTAATTTTTTTGCCTTATTGTAGAATTAAAACCCAAAAAATTAGACCACCAAATAACTGCAAGTATGTATTTTTTTCAGTCAGTTATTTGCTATTGGAGACTTGAAAAATAGTTCTGGAAACAGAAAATAATTTTCACAAGAAGAAAACTCTCTTATGAAATGTACTATTCAATAATAGGTGATGGTTGTAAAATATGTCATCGACCTAATCCTAAAGAAAACATACTCCCTGGGTTTTCACCTTTTCCACTACATAAAAAAAAACCTTAAAACCCTGTAACACATTCATTTACTGACTGAACGCTTTATCTTACTAGTTGTCTAAAGCAAAAAGTTAAGAAAAAACTTGCTTGCACATTATAAAACATAAGTTATCACAATGATCAGTGTCACCCAACTTAGGACACAAGCCTATGATCCTTTTAATATTGTTTTGTAAAATCTATTCTTTGGATCTTGCGATAATCTCTTCCAATCTAACAAATACTTAGAGAAACTTGAACTTGGTATTTGAAATAACAGATATGCACTGAAGATTCATTATCAGTGATGCAGCTTCTAAATTTAGTTCAGGTATCACTGTTGCCCCAGTGATGACATCGATTCCCTTGCAGAGAGAGTCATGTTGTTCCTGGAGACACCACTCACATTATAGTCACGCATCTAGTTGCTACAGCCTGAGGGTGGATATTTCAATCTCCAAGGCATTTGCTGTTTTGTCCCAGAGTAAAGAATTTTTGGTTTGTGAATTCAGCTTTACAGAACTGATTGCCACCTCTGCATTGATCTTATTGATTTCCCTGAACAGTTTCCTGGTGTAGTTCATCTGATGACCAGTGATTGCTCCTGTGAACACGAGCAAAAATCCTATTCCAAACAATGTCACCTTTCACCCATTATGAGTTTTAATGCTAACATGAATGTAGGGCAACCCAAAAATGTATTTTTAGAACAAAAGCCCTTTTTTTCCAAGCATATCCACTATCCCAGGTACATATGGTGTTGGCACAGTTTGGCACAAGTTTGTGCTAGCAAAGCAACACAAGTCATCTAATGTGCAGATGACCAACCTCTGACTTGTGATTAGTTTCAGCTTCACTTTGTGCTACAGTGCAGTGATAAAATACTATTTTCAGTGAAGATAAGTAATCTTTGGATAACTTAATTTACAAACAGAGCAGTGTTGGCATCAAATTTCTGGAAAATTTTTGAAAGTGTTGATAAATGAAGCAAAGTGGAAGAGCATCCCTACACAAAAATTAAATGTCCCATTGTGACAGTTCTCCTCCTGGTGAGGATGGCTCCCCCAGCACCTGCTGGAAGTAGAGGGGCTCTCAGCTTCAGCCCCTGCCTTTTTTGAGTGTATGAGAGAATCAGCAGAGAAGAGGGCAGATGTTTTTTGCTAAAAGCAATTGAGCTTCAAGTAAAGAACTATAAGGCTTGATACTGCAATCATTGTTGCATTAACAGGCAATAATAAATGATTGGACAGATATAGACTATGCAGTGAAATAAAGGTTTCAGTTTTCCACCTATAATGACATTGCATCTTGCAGGAAATGTATTTTAGCTTATCAGGTTCAACCTTTAAGTGATGAAATAAATTAAACTTGTAAATCATTTCTACTTAAATGACTGTAAGAAATACTTAATATTCCTTCTGTCAATATTAATAATTAACTACCTTAAAAATTAGAACCAGAGATCTGATTTATCTGCGATAATTTGTTAAATGGAAAATGGTTCATAAAAAGAAAAACATCTTCAAAAATCTCTAACAACTGAGTTCCTAATAATGAAGTCTGAAACATCCAGGGTAGCTTCAAAATCCGTTTTTGGAGTTTCTAGGAAGACACATGAAATAACTTGATTTTTTTTAGCTAAAATTATTTTAAAATATTAATATAGTTCTTAAAATATTTCTTTTATATTCAAATACATTTATGCCTATTTATAAGGATGTATATGTGTTTATATGTATAAGAAAGGATACAGGTAATATTAAAATTCATCTTTGCAAATGTTAAAGGGATTGTTTGCTGAAACTAGAAGGAAGCTAACTAAATTGGCATGTTAAAAAAAAGCAAATGTGGCATAATATTTACATATTAAAAATATTTATATCTTTGCAACTGAATGTCAGGCTGAAAATTTAAAATTCCACCTTAATGGTAAGATAATTAGTGGGACCAGGACAGTTCAGACTTGAGTCTGACTGAAAAGATCAGATCTAATTTCTTTAAACTCAGAAATAGGCAGAAATTTTAAATCTATGTTGGGATTATTTACATGTGCTATAAAATTACAGATTAATTGCCTAAGGCATTTCTGGTATGATAAGCTTTAAGTATTGTGAAACTCTAATGAATTAATGAACTGGAAATTAAAAAAATTGAGAATTCATTCCAAGTCTTTCCATAAGCACCCAGGTTGTTTTGTGATGAGAAATAATCACAGTTCTTGTATATTTGTGAGCAATGAGAACGAGACTTTTGAATTTTCTTGTGCTCTTTAAATGTCAAAAGCCAAAGCTTTCAGCAAATTTCAATTTCCAAAGGTTAATTTAATTAATTAGAAGGAATCTGCAGGAATAAGTATGCCACCTTACTTGCTCCTCTACCCCTCTATCCTGGCATAGCAACACATCAAGAAAAGACAAAGGAAAAGGGGAAATGTGGTTGAAGAGCACGTGGCCATTGCAATCCTGTCTTCTAGGGAATACTGTGCATATTTAAACTGATGTTTAGAGTCTTTGAAATTCAGTGACCTCTTAAGAACCACAAGGTGGGACTTGATATGATTTTGCTCCTTTGAATCTTGCACATTAATGTTTACGCATATAAAGGAGAAACTGTGATTAATTTCTAAGTATTTAAGGCCAAATGAGGTCAGTTTTTCCAGTCCTCTGAACTGTGAAATCAGAATGCATTAAGTCCTCCTTAAGGCTGTAGGCAGACAAAACCATCTCAATCTTCAGGATGTTAAACTCTGTGGCTACAGAAGGAAAAGAACAAAATCTAAGTCCTGCCAGTAGTCTTAGCTCATAGGAGTCTTAGGAAATTGATTTCTGAAACAAACTCAAGTAGTTTTACTTTGTCAAGCCTCATCATAAGCTCCAAAGTGAAAAAAAATTGCATAGACTCCTCACTAGTGTAAGGAAGGAAAATATCTTCTGAACAGTTCATGCAATATGTTTGTATTGTTATAAGAAAAGTATCTTAAAAAAATTTAAATGGTTTTATATTTTTAATCAAAGCTTTTCCTGCTCAATATATTACCCCTTGTCTACATAAAAAAAAAAAAAAAAAAAAAAAAAAAAAAAAAAAAAAAAAAGATGAGAGAGGGGAGAATAGAAAATAAGAAAGATTCAACCACTTTTTTTTCATAGATAAAAACGACAAAAAATTCTTGCAAACTTTAGGAAAGATAGTGTCCAAACACACTACATTCAAGAGAAGCCAGTGTAGTACTTTCTCCATACTGAGAGCAATGTAAGCAATTGCCTCTTTTACCTGTCTATCCAAAATAAAATTGTGGATGGACTTTCTCTGGGTGGGACCTAGAATTCACAGAAAATATAATTCTATCCCTTTCAGTAATAAGAGTAATAGTGGTCATTTCTTTTTCCTGAATCTGGGAAACAGCATATTTCCTTTAATTACTTTGTGTGGTACCTGTGAGGTCTTTCCAGTGTACAGATACCTTTTGTGAAATGTGATCTTTCAGCCTGGAGTATTTTCATAGCAAACAGTTCTCACAACACTACCAGTAGAGGCAGGACATCTTTTCAATTTCAAATGAATATTCCTCATTTTATTTAACCAAGAAATACATCAAGCCTTTTTACTGGAGCCTTGCATACAAAGGTCATTGTTCAGGATGAGCTCCTAACTCTTTCTGAATCACTGCTCCACCATCTGGTACATGCTCCAGATATATGTCCCTGTGTGTGACTTTAGTAATTTTGGGTTAATAATTATTATGATCTGCTGAATATTTTGAGTATTTTTAAATTCTGAAAGAGAATCATTGAATGCATTCTGCAGATTATTCTAGTGGACAATACTTTATTAAATGTACCTGATATACTAAACATTTCAACTTTAAAAATTGTAAACATTTCCCTTTTTAGCAAGTTAGTGTATTTTCAGATGGCAACAAGTCAGTGTAGTGTTATTAATAAATTAATTGCTTTCTAAGAAATTTTACTTTAAATACTGGAGATAATTCCATTGATGTTAATACAGTTAAATAGGTTTAAAAAATCAAACCAAAAGAATATAATGCTACAGCTCACTTTTATGATATTTCACTTGTATTTTCAATACTGGGATTTACAGATTTCCCAAGACTTAGAAGTGTCCATCAGTGGAAATTGGAAGTTGGATTTGATATAGGTGTGCATTTTCTTTCATATAATCACTGGACAGCAAAGTAGGCCTGGAGGTCTTGAAAGGAGTATCCATCACTTCAAATGCTGACTATTTTCAGTAAATTGAAGGAAAAGCAGAAGTTAATGTTCTCTTCATCTTTCTTCTCTTGACTCTTCACTCATTTGGAGGAAATGTGTAAATTAAGAATGGTAATGGTGTCTCTGCTGCTGTCCTTGAGTAATCTTTATTCTCATGTACTTCTTCATCATGTTGGATTACAAATTAGTCACATGGAGACTCTGGCATTTTTAATGTATGGACAAATAGGTAAATGTTAAGAATTGCAAGAATTTTAGCTGTGCTAAGCTATGTTCTAGGTACTTCTGGATTTCAGCGCCATGTTTATAATAAACTTAGTAGTGAATATCTCCAAATAATATAACAGTATATTATATATATATAAAATATATATTATAATATATATTATATATTATATTATATTATATAGATTATATAGATTATATATTAAAAATATAACAGTAAGAAACATACTCCTGAAAATATTGAAAATTTACTTTTCAGTTGATATTCAGGAAAATATAAGTGACAGTCTATCTCCACTGTACCTTGGGGTAAATTTTATTACCAGGAGCCAGAAGTAAAACATTTTCTATATGGTAAGGCAGATCTGCAGGAAATAGTACTAACCCTGAAGAGTAGAAAAGTGCTCATGTTAATACAGCAAAAACTGAATTACTAAGTAGGGCAATAGGGAATAAGTAGTCTTTTGAGTGTAGAGATTAACTGCTATTGTTAGTATGGAATACAATTCTGAATTACAAGTAGTGGATATCCCCCCTCTTATCAGCTCCTAATATTTGTTCCTTTCTCTTTTTGTATATTATTCTTTATAATCAATCATCTCTGCTGAAAAAATATTTTCTGAAACCTTGTTCTTAGAATTTTTCTGATCAGTAGGCTCATATACTTCCACAAAACAAATGTGAAACAAATAATCAAAAACTCTGATTTCCATCTCATCAGGCTCTGTTCTCAAACATTGACCTATGTATTTGGCATTTATATATATATATATATATATATATATATATATATATATATATATATACAGCGAGTATATTATCATCTTGATCTTTAAAGTTGTCTATAGTGACTTCATGCCACTCAGTAAAAAAGCTGCCCAAATATCGCATATATGGGCATGCATTTCAAATACTACAGAATGAAGATGTAAACACAGAAATATGAAAATTCACAACACTAGTTTCTTTGATTTACATAGGCTGTAATAAATTTGTGCACATGTTATGCAAATTATATGTAAAGAGAGGAAGTAATGTCTCCACCTAATTTTATAAACACTTTCAAATATTTGCTTCAGGCTTTTCCAAAGATCCCCAAAAGCTTCCCTTTCTCTGCTTCAACTATTTCTTTGATACTTCCTAGCACATCAGACATTTCAGTGGAAAACCTTATATTATTTTCCCATTTCGTTTTCTGCTGTCACACAGTAAAGAAATACAGCAAGTGGTACAATGAGGTGAATTCTGTTTTCTTCTTTTTCCTTTCCATTTGTACAGCGGTATGAGCAAAGAACCATTCATACTTTTTATTTCCCCACTATGTAACTTAGGAATATAACTGGTATAACTTCACTGTATAACACTGGAAAGTTTTTTCTAATATAGGCTACTGAAATTACTTGTCACACTTCAGCACACTTCCTTTGATAGTAACAATTTGCTGTTATAAAGTATGGCAGAGACAGAGGTAAATATGTTTTGTAAGAAAAAAACCTGTACTTTTTGTTATGACAAATAAACTATTTTGTCTATCGTCTATGATTTTACATGGATTTTATATCAGGGAGAAAATTTAATACATATTAAACTGTTCTTTGTTTGTTTCTCCTGCATTTCTTTTTCTCTTCTTACTTGCAGTACAATACATTCATTAAAATAGCAAATATATGTTCACAGATCTGTGACCAAAACTTTGCTAAACCATTCAGTGAGTTTTATCTAGCACTTTGTGAAACCTTGCTAAAGATCTTGCTAAAAAGTTTTGCATGTTAGTAGTATGAAGTTGCAAGGATAGTTATATAGTTGGAATTAGGTATATGCTTTCAGACTTTGCTCAAAGGTGCATTTTAATTGTAATATATTTTAATTGTAATAGATCTTTATTTCTGCAGCTTCATCTGTTTTTGTATTTTAAGTAATCATTCCTATGGACTCATCTTTTAAATTAAATCATGTGTCTTCAATCATACTAGCTGGTTGATTATCTATCTACAGCTTATTATTTTAAGTATTTTGACAGCTAAAAGTAATTGTATGCATTTCATAAATTTATTGCTACTTTTCAGTAGCATAAGTGCATTTCAATTAGCTTTCTGAGGAAGTCCTAAATTGCAAGTCCTTGTAAAAATAAAGGGAAATTTCAATCATTACAGCTCATTCTGAGGTGATAAATTCATTGATTTGGCTTAAAACACATGTAAACCCAAGTGTATTTGCATATAAAATGCCCCAGAGCCTATAGCACCTAATATGAATGGTTGAGTGTTTTTATCTTCTGGTAGCACGGGGCTTTCACATAACCAACCATGTGTTGCACAAGGGAGAAGGCTGGAATTCAACTGTGGTTAAGCACTGAAAAAAAAGGGTTTGGATTTTATCCATGCACTCAGCACTGCTGCCCAGTCGTTGATACTGCACATCCTGGGATAACCAACAGCAGCATGTCATTGACACGGTGGATGGCTTCCATTTAAATCCCTTCATTTGGATTTTATTAGAATGGTACTAAAATTGGAGAGCAGTTTAGTTTTAGGAGCATTAGTGCCTGGATTTTTAGCCACAGAACTGATATTAACTCTAATGGGAATGGTAAATCCCTTGCATTTTGTTACAAATACCCTTTAGTGATTTCCCATGACTGCTACTCATGTTTAATATCCATTCACTCTGTTTATTTTCAGATTAGTGTGGTTTGGGGTCTGACAGTGATATAGAGACAGTGAACACACTCTGCAAACAGAGAACATGCTCTGTTTCATGAGAGCTCTGTGGTGAATGCCAACCCAGCTCCCAGGGCTGGCCAAGTTGAGTCATGCATGGTGCTGCTCAGCTCCTCCTTTGTCTGATGACACGCAAGGGACAGGTTTTGGAAGTGCAAATCTCTTGGCTGGTGCTGTAATGAAGTCATGGGGTCATGGAGGGGAAGGGAAAGATTGGATTGAAAATGTGAGTGAGGGATACTAAACCCCTACTAGTGCTATGCTGATAGGAGCAGTATCTACAGAAATGTTTCTGCTGATTATATTCAGCAGACATCTGGATTCTGTTTTTAGCACAAAGATGCATTTCTTGTGTGACCTTGAAAAAGACATCTCATAAAGTTGTTGCCATATTCAAGCTGACTGTAAAGTGCCCGTTCATTTCAATGAGTTATACTGTGAATAATGAGAGCTGCAGCCTGCCTTGATTAGCTCATGTGCTCTACACACATAATTCCAGTGGGCAAGACAGAGTTAGTATAGCACTAATGTAGCATTATAAATGTTGACAAATATAATAACTTTAGCTGGTGAACAGCAGCTCAGAGTGACTGTAATATTTTTGTTCACTTCATAATAGCTGACATTTCTCCAATACTGTTTCCTCAATAACCCCTGTATGAATCCATTGTTACTACATTAAAATAATTGTCCATAACTGAGGCCTTTTGGCTCGTGGAATAATGAAATCTGTATGTAAAATGCAGGCTAATTAAATACCATTTTGTACCTGTAAGTTTTGCTGAGTGGCATTTTCATAGTGGATATCTTCATGTTGCAATCACAAATGATTATATCTACAACTCCAGAGAGAGAAACAGCTGATTGAGAATGCACACACAACTCCAAACACAACTTGCCAGAATGCACAAAATTTTGATAGAGAGCAGGGAGGGGAATGCCATATGTAAAGAATTTTTAAAGGGATAAGAAATGCTAAAATAAATGGTTGAGCTTGATGGTATCAGTGAAATCACAATCTATGGCTTTATTATAATGAAATAGAAGAGGAGTAGCTGGTTCACAGCATCCCCACTGAGGGCCTTGGTGGTGTATTCCTGAAGTCACACTTCTTGGTTTCCTTGTATCTCATGACAATTCAGGGAGCACACAAAACAAGATGCTCCTTGGTGTGTTAGTGATAAGACCTACTGTTGAATAGTGTCCTTTAGAACAGTAAAAATAATCTATTTTGCTTAAATTTCTTTGGAAAAAAGTCAAAGCAGAAAATAACAGTTATCTGTATCAGATTTCCCTACTGAAAGCAGCCCTGTAGCCTGCTTGTCTGCTTTTCTGCATTAATATCATAACATCCTTTCTCTTTTTGTCTGCTTCAAAGAATTCATGCATTCTGTGAAAATGCTGGAGAATGCAGGCTTTCAAACAGTCTGAGCTCCTCAGAAAGTCTGTGTTTTCTACAGATGCACCAGTGTTAGCTCAAGAATAAAAGAGAGCAATCTCCTAATCTGAGCAAGGTATTAATAGAAATACATTCAGACACAGACATCAATTAAAATTTTGAATCCCTGAAAATCAAACCATGAAATCATTTGTGTCTCAATCTCAATCCAGAGTTGGGGATTTGATTCTATTCCTGTTTCCAAAACGTACTTTCTGACCTTTTTGACAGTGGCAATAAGTCTAGTTTCTTTTGCTTCCCTGGAATCTACTGCTTCTTCCAATTTGCACCATCCAAAAAAAAAAAAAAAAAACAAAAAACAAAAACAAAAACAAAACAAAATACAACCAAACAAACCAGCTACAAAATCACCTCGTTAAAGAACTTCATTCTCAAACATGAAGTATTTCTTCTGGGTTGATATTTAGTGATTATTAATCATCCTTTTCTTTTCTTTGGCTGTTCCCACATGTAACTCCGTAACACTTTCTTATAAAAAATAGAAGCATGCTAAAATTAAGTAACAAATTTTAAACAAAAGAATGAGATTCTCCTACCCATTCGACAGAACATCTGTGCACAGCTTCTTCAGGAGGTCACATGCTGAGTTAAATACTGTGAAGGACTGTTTCTGTCATGCTAGCTAGACATATGCACATCTTAAAAAGCAGGAATAATCAAATTTCATACTTTAACAAGTAGATTACATGTGAAGGTTAGGAAATAATTTTATAGGGGAAATATTTCAATTTGCTATTGTAGGTTCTAAATGAAAGTAGCACAGGCAAACCATACAAAATTGGGTTTATTCCCTCAGTGAAACTTTATTCAGCTTCATAAGTTCACAGTCAATAACCTGGTCAGTCTTAATATTTGTTTGGAATCACCAGCTACACATTATTAATTCTACATGCATAGTAGGTAAATACTTTGCTTTAATTTAAGGATTACATTTTTCTTTCAGTCTCTCAGCAGTCCTCTGCTCGGACATCAAGCTGGAGTGCTCAAAGGGTATGGACATATGGGCAAAGAAGATATTCTCTGACACGTTTGAAGTTTATTGAGATGGTGAATTAAAGGCACTTGAGGATGCATCGGTGCCTGCTGAAGCACGGTGAGGAGACAGCATTGGTGCCGATGTCAGCTGCCAGCTGGGAGGGGCAGCAGGCAGGGAGGGAGGGAGAGCAGGGTCCCGCAGGGAGCGGGGCACCTCCATCCAGGCTGGCTGGAGCACACACCGGGATGTGCTGGCTGCCTCTGCCGAGGGAACAGCTGCCTGTCCACTGCAGGGGGATGCTCCCGCACAGAACTGCAGCCACAAAATACAGCTGCCTTCACAGGCTGGAGGAGCAGCATAAATGGCAGAAAAGTCTTCTGGGATGTTTTGCTGGTGGTAGTGATGCTGGTATTTTTTGTTGGCCTTTGGAGTCAGTTTGGTTTTTTTTATTTTTTTCCAATCTCGTTAGTAGTTGGGGATATTTGCTAGGACTTTTAATTTAAAAAGTAAGAGTTGTTTGTTTGTTTTAAATTGACACTTATGTCCTAAAAATTACCTACTAAAAATGAAATAAAGGCATGAATCTGGAAGAAAACTCTTTTCCTACTTATTCTCGCTCACAATGATTTTCAACCCATCTTGTGTTTTTTGTTATCATACAGTAATTGGAACCTTAGTTTACTGAACCTTTAAAAAAGAAGGCAGGTATAGATGAATGAAATGTTTCCTAATTATATGGTGATACTTACTGCATTTAAGAGTCACGTGTGCAATATTCAGTCAGAAAAGTTAGGTCCAGAAGGTTATTTATCTATATCCTTAAGTAATTTCATCAAGAAACATGAAGTATGTGATGTGTGAATCTTTGTGCCTCAAGAGGGAAAAAGGGCAAAAAGATATTTGAAGGCTTTTGTGAAAGCATATTTGCCGGGAATCTTTGAGGAGTTACTTCTATACAAAAACTACAACTCTAGACATTGAAAATCAGAACCAACCAGATATTCTCCATTCAGATGAATATCAGTTTCTTGTTTGCAGTCCATCAGTGTGAGGTCCCACTGATGACATTATAAAACTTAAAATGACAGCTTCATCATCCAGAAGTTGAAGACAAAGTATGACATACTAGGATACAAGAATTTTCTCTGAGACCTGTGTACAGTTTAATAAACTAAATACTGGAAATATATTATTATTTAAAATATCTAACCACACTATTTATACTTTTTATTAATATATAATTTATGAAAATGTGTATCATTATTAATGAAACATTTATGTTTGACTGTATAGGTACATATATATGTGTAATTCCACATCTAGAAAAAATATGTGGTTGGTGTAATTAGCATTTGCTACTTCTGTGGTTGAAGCCAGTGATTTGCTTACTTGTCTGCCTGTAATTCCTCCATCTATTGCTCATCTGACAGCATGTTTCAGCTAATTTCAGTTTTATCTGCTCAACTTTGGCTGCTTGTTCCAATGTATTATGTTTTCAATGACAGTTAAATGACTCTTTTCTCAAGATGCAGTTTAGTATGCAGGATGATGATTTGGCAGTTAAATAGTACACTGTGATATGTAGCAGTCCTGATGAAAGTTTTAGTATGAATTATGCTATGGAGTAAAATTTACCCTAATTATATATCCAAAAACTGTGGAAAATACAATGTGAGTGTTTAGATGTAGGGGTTGAGAGGTTTCAACTTTACATTTTTTCCCCAAAGGAATAAATATCCACTGCCCTTTTGTTATTTATTTATTTATCTCCTTTAAAATAGAATTGAATTTTGCTCCATGGGAAATAGGAGATAGTAGAGCATACATGGCTTTTAAAAAGTTATTACTTTATATGTTCATTAAAGCATAAAATTAAAGTCACAAAGAATAGCTTATCAAGAGCCGTGCGGCTCAGTTTAAGTACAGGGCTCCTAAATCTTCCCCAAACTCTCTTTAAAGGTTTGCATTTCATTTCAGCTTTTCCCAGGCTGCTACTTGAATTCATTCTCTACACAGATCAGTTTCTACAGAAAGTATCTTGATTCTAAATCAAACAACAGATATTTCATACTTAAGAGCTGCAGAACTGTATTATTTGTTAAGTGGATCAGAATCTCTCTTAATCCAATAAGCAGTCCTTAAAGACCAGCAGGCAGCCCATGCCCCATTATTGCTGTTTAAAGACTAATTTTAATGGTGGTGATTGCTTGCTACCATTTTTATATGTCATCAAGAAAATAACAACGATAATTTGTTGTGAAATTTATATTTCCATTTTCAGGTTACAAAACATTTCCAGGGCCTCAAACAATATTCCTTTTCTTTCTAATTTCCTGGTTGCTGTCTTAACCTCATTGTTTGCTGTGATTTTCCTGTGTAGCTCAACAGCAGGTGCTAAGTTTCTTTAATTTCATTATAATTACAAGATAGTTTTCCTTATACAAATTATGACTACAAAGAAATGAATGACTCTTTTGAAAATAAGATTCAAAATGGAGTAAAAATAGAAACCTGCAAAACATCACCATAAATCTGATTTTCACTATAGATATTCACATATACAAAGTAAGGTTTTCTTTAAAGATATATTTCAAGTTTTCTTATCACATTTAAAAATTAATATAATTTCAAAGAATAACAAGCATAAATTAAAGTATGCACTGTCTGACAGTAATCTCCAGAAGTTACTTTCCTTTAAAGGCTAGAAGTAAAAAAAACAATCAGCTTCAACAATTGGACGTTTAGTTTTATTTTTTGGAACAGGAATAATTTTCTAATAAATAATTATTTTCAAAATATATACTAGAGAGCTCAGAATCATCTCTTCAAGCAATGAACTTTTTCTACCATCCTGTCAAATGTCCACCAGTACTGTAGTATACCATCTATTTGCAATTTTTCTTTTTCAGTTAAGTGAATAAATCAGTTTAAATTGCTAAACTTTCTGTGATTTCCTTGGTCTTAAACCAGTACATGTAACAATTAAAAAGACTAGTCCTCCTCTACCCACCAATACACACTGTCATATTTCTAAGATAACAAAAGGCATTCTGAGAAAAGAAGAGAATTAGCACAGCAATAAATCTATCAATAATGTCCATTAAAGTTACAGGTTGTTTCTTAGGGTGACTCATGACAGACAGATTGAAATACATACATATATATCTATCTATATGTGCCTATAGATATCTATCTGTATATATGTAAAGGCCAAAAAATGTTTGGCATAGCTCTGAAGGGATTGCAGATCAGTTTTCCATATATTGACTCAGCGTTGCTGCCATGCAGCTTTGGAGCTATGGGGCAAGGGCATTTAGTGTCAGGATAAGGATGTAACAGGTAGGAAACATGAGTGTTGGAAACTCAGAATTATTCCTTTGATGTTAAGATATCCAATCCTGAAACTGCACTACAAGTTGAGTGATGAGCTCCCAGGCTGATTTAATCTAAATTGTTGAGGTTAAAACTCAATAAACTCAATATGTTTTCTTTGGATCTTTTTTGTGGTTTGGGGTTTTTTGGGGGATTTTTTTGTTTGTTTGTTTTTTGGCGCTTTTTTGGGGGGGGGGGGTGTTGTTTGTTTGTTTGGATTTGTTTTATTTTGTTGATTTTTGGGGGTTTTTTACCCTTTGATTCATTATCCCACCTTTAATTCTGCAAATAACCTCAGATTTAAGACTGCCTTGCTGTACTTTGCCAGCCACAAGCATGGTGCAGAAAGCAGTGGATCCCACATACTCTGTGGTCTGGTGAGCTATGCCATAGCATGGAGGTAGTATACATTAGTTGTCACATTATAAAGCTGAGCCAAAAAATGGTTAGAGAAAACAATGCAGATGACTTGCTTAAATTAGTTACATCACTTATAATCCTGCCACTGCCAGATTAAGGAAGCATTATTTTAAATTGCATAGTAACAGCAAGGTAGGATGCAATTAAAGTAGTACATCTGCACCACCATTATTTTAATTGTTGTGCCATTAACTGTAAAATGCTGTATAGCATACACATGTGCAAAGGTGAATGAGGAATAATTTCTGCTCAAGACTGTTATTGAGCAGTAAATACATTTCTGTATTGAATTGGTTCACAGTCGACTGTGGAGAAAGACTTTTTACAAGAGCATGTAGTGACAGGAAAAAGGGGAATGCCTTCAGACTGAAAGAGAGTAGGTGTGTATTAGATATTACTGAAAAATCTTTTACAGGTCAAAAAAATATAGCAAAGACAAACTATTAACAATAAAGCTGAGCTCAGGATCAAGAACTTGGCCATGACAAAGTGATCCTACAGAAACTGGAATAGTTTTCTATTATGCCAAGTATGACCCGCCTTCCTTTTTAAATTTTGGTGCTAAGACAGCAGAGGTACAAAAGATATGAAGTAAATAAAGAAATTAATGTAGTGCTGGAGAATGATCAGCTTATATCAGTGGGACAAGCTAAGCTGATATTTAGAGGTGGGTGTTTATGGGTGTTAGCTATGATCTCAGTCAGATAAACTTGACACCTTAATATATTTTTCCATTCTGATGCTGAGAAAACATTACGTATAGATAACGATAAGGATAAAGCAAACTTTTAGATATTTTCACTTAATATAGTTCTACAACTATGTGTTAGAGAATTTTACTGCCAAAAACTGGATTGCTTACAAGTATTCATAGTGGTAGAGAGTAACTTTCGCGTCAATACATTTTGTTTAGATTACGTACTTTTCCTTGCGAATATCAGTTTTATTACAGAGAATAAAATAATCCAATATGTACATAGCAGACTGCTAGCAGGATTGTTACTATCTATTTTCTGATGTTTAGACTGAAGACTACACTGAAGCATGAGGGGAAAATGCTGTGTTGTTAGAAGACAGATTCTAGTGCTCTAATTGAGAATGATCAGAAGATTACTGCACTTTGCCTTTTCATTCATGAAGCACGCACAACTCACCATGAGTTTGCAAGTTGAAAATTACTGAACAGCAGTCAGAATATTAACCATGCCCTAAGCTGTCTGCAGCAAGTCACAAATATTATGCTTATGCCACAAACAAGTGTCTTGACTTTTCCTATAGTGGGTAAGGGTAACGTGCTGTTTGGAGCTGGAATTTTTTAAGCAAGAATGGAAGTGTTCTTACTCTTCCTATGAGTTTCCTAATTCCTGTTGCATTTACAGGTAAGTTCAGCATAAATGCCCAGATGCTTATAAGTTTTCTCTTGGGATCTGCAACCGATTTTCTTTCCCTGAGTAGTGTCTTGAATAAAAAAAAAACAAAAAACCTTTGGCCCATGCTTACCATAATTCAAACTAGCAGACATAAATGTGCTATGTGTATATATCCAAAAATAGCTGGTAGGGTTTTACATTTACGCCGAGTTTCCTTAACTCCCTGGCTGGAATTTTGAAAGCAAGCTTTATCCTGCAAGAGACTGATCACTTTGCAAGGCAAAGCTGGTCTTTCATATGTATGTGTATGTGTACTGTTCATGTCTTAAGACATTGAACAGTCACAGTGTTTTTCCCTCAATTTTTGTGGAAAATGAAAAATGGTACAAGTCTGGTCCAACAGTGTCACATATCTGGCTAGAAAGTTTGCATGCCTTCCTATTTTTGTATGAATTCCATTAATCTCTGCAGATCAGTGCCAAATAACTGCTAAATTTACACTAACAATGACCTTATTTGTAATGTAACAGAGCAGACAACGTGAAGGCTGAGGGAGCCTGTCACCATTGGGTGACAAGGGTGCGAGTTTTCAAGCTATGGAAAAGGATATTATTTTGGGAATGGAATGCAGACTATGTGAAACAGTGTTGTATCAACTCCGAGGACTCCAGTTCTGTAGAAAACATGAGAGATGGACAGGGGTTCCTCCAAATGCACTGGAATTAATTAAAAAATTAACTTGGATCCTGGATGCAAAAGGACCATGGCCTGGAAAGCCATGCTCAAAAAAGCATTTGATGAATAATGCCAGCATTATATTATGTGGAAAAACTTTTGAGGTGCTTACCACCTTATTAATATGGCATCAGAAAAGGGTGAATTCTATTATGATAATAGGAGTATTTTACACTTTTTCAGAATTTAGCAGCACTTCGAGTAGATGAGAAATTACTAGAACTGAGAAATAAAGATAGTTTGATGGGTGGCATTAAAGATCACAGCCATCTGGACTGGAGCAATGAAAATAAGGATAAAACAATAAGCATTGGCATTGTAAGGACACCTAAATAATGGTTGCCTCCAAATCTGTAACATCTCTGAATTTGGGGAAGTATCTCTTTATCCTTTCTTCCACTCTAAGAAGTTTTCAATAAAGTTTGTGTTACTTGCTGTTTCAGCCTGCTTTGCACTTTTCCTCAAGACTTCCTTGAAGTCTTTCAAACAATGGCTTTAATGAAATGGCCCAGAGCAACTCTGGCCCAGACCAGTACAGAAGTTAAGACAAATGCTACCTAAGAAAGTGGCTGAGATTTCAGAATATTTAAGCAAAGGCCTTATATTATGCCATCAAAATGCCTTTGATTATGGCAGACTTTTTTCTTTTCTTTAGGTAGTCTTAATTTTAACTGTGGGGGGAGGGGGCGGGGAGAGGTTGCTGGTTTTGATTTTTTGGTTGGTTTGTTGGTTTGGGGTTTTTGTTTGTTTGTTTAGACCATTGTATTTTCAGCAGTTACGTTTAAGCTTTCACCCTTACTTAGTTTTGATGTGGCTATACTTAAGCACATCCGTGTGATTATTTTCAGTTCCTAGCAAAGCCCAATCTTTTGGAGGCATGTTGAAAAGTGAGAAAATAACTTAAAATATCCCTTAAGACTCAACTTGTAAAATAACTTTTGAATTATAAAAGCTCATTTCACGCCTTGCAATTTTGCAGTATTTTTCCTCTCAGTAATGTGCTCTAATTGGTGTAAAACTCAAAAATGTCCCAAGAAAACTTTTGGGAATTAATAGTAAGATTGCAATCAAAACAGCTTTGAACAATTTAGCAATTCCTTTACATAGAAAAGTAACCATAAGACACAGATTTTCCCATCTTGTGGTACTTAGTTGATAAATTCATCTGCTAAAGAGAAGCTGGCAAAAATAGGGAAGGTTAGTTGCTTTTCTTTTTTCTTCCTTTCCTTTTTTTTTTTTTTTTTTTTTGACAATCACATTTATATGCATAAAATATGTGTGGAATTGTTATCAGGACTTTTCTTATTAAATTTAACTACTAAGGCAAAAAGTAATCTTTATTTTTCATGGTCCTTGTTTCTTTCTGACCTTTACAGGTTGTACAGTGAAATACAGACTTCTCTCGTCTTAAAAATGATATTTATTGTGAGTTTATTTTACATTCTTTTTGTTTGCTCACTGCTATATTGTCTAAATTGCACATATTCGTGAATGTGTGAAATTTATTATTAAGAATGGTTAAGGCACCAGTACTCTCATTTTTTTCCTAAAACTGAATTTTTTTAACCATCTCATATCTCACAAAATTGTGCAGTTTGGTAATAAAAGTTTGTTTATATTTTTTCTAACTTCCAGTATTTGAATTTCTAAGAGGACCTTACAGCCAACTCGGCCTTTTGCAGGATACAAAAATATTTTTCTGCAAGAATAATCTACACTCACACAAGTAACATGATTTGAGTACCCAAGTAAATTATTTGATTGATATGAAAAATATGTTCATGCAATAGCATAACATTCATTATGGCAAGCACTACCTGCTTCTTAAAATTGAAAAAAACCCCAAGCCTGAAAAACCAACGAAACAAACCAACCAACCAAAAAAACCACAAAACCAACAAGTAAAAGATAAAATGAGTTAAAACTTTGTAACATAATATTAGAACACAAGTTTATGTACATTCTTTACTAAACCAATGAAGTCTTATAATGGATCAAATCACCACATGCAGGATGTGCATTCCAGTGCCTTTAGGAATCTTAACAGATCACAATAACTATTGAGTATATCTTGGTCTTTCCCCTGCCTCCTCGTGATCTCTGAATCAGGGTATCTTAAAAAAGTGATTGAAATAACTCTTGCAAAGACCCATTTTCCACCTCCCTTTCATAACTTTTGCCATCTGATCTTGGTATCAAAGCATAGGCAGACAGGACAGCCTTTAAATAAAACTGAGTTCTTGCATTGGGAATAAAGACATTGGACTGCATGAGGTAGTTTAGCAGCAGTATGAGGACACATAAGTTCAAGTATTTAAAAATATCTTCCATTTAAAACATCTAAAGCAGGTAGTCAATAACCTCTCCAGGAAAGCTGAAAGACTTCTTGGATGCTCTCAGCCAGCACTCTGTGCATAGTGTGGAGACACATTAGGCACTGAGATGGATAGACTTCAAAAAAACTAGCTTCTAGATTTAGTACTGTATCATGTCCACTTGAATTATCATGGTTTGCTAGAGTAAAGCATGCCTCTTTCCCATTTAGCATCCCTGTCTGCCCTTACATGTCCCTCTGTGAGGATTTCCATGAAGTGGAGAGGTCCAGAAGGCTGGAAGCATGGGATTGCAAAGAGCCACACAGCAATTGCTCAGAGCAAAGGTCAGCAAAACAATCATCACCAGTGCTACAGGCAAGGCCACCTCAAGCTGGTGAAATCCTTTCCATAATGTCAGTTTGACTGTAAAATGCAGACATATTGAGTAGGGTCTTCTAGGAAGCAAAAAACAAATTTGAGAAAAGAAGTCGCTTTTCAACAATTTAGGCTAATAGGTTGCAGAGCCAGAAAACACCACTGTCGTCACTGAATTAATCTGTTATATTAATTTGTTTGCCTAGCATAATGCTAGGCAAAAAATTGCTTTTAAATGTATTTGTATTTATGTAAGAAATGCATTTTAGAAAAATCATCAAGTCGTAATTTCTGAAACATTTATAATGGAAAACTCTACCACACCTCAAAAGTCTGCACTGATATCGAGTTTAAACCCTTTGAACTTTTCCAAGAAAAGCAATAATAGATAACCCATCAATTTCAAAATCAAATAGTTTGACAGGCAAAGTTATTTTACCTGGACTATGGATATGATAAATTCAAAGTTCTTCAGTAAACAGGGAAAAACCAGAAGTCTTTGTGCTTACATTCTTTGTCAGAACTGCAAGATACATATAAATCTTTCCTGTAAATTACTATTTTGAAAATTAACAATTGCTGAGATTAATGAGCTTTCTAAATATTGCAGGCACCCAGATATTTCCATGGATGCAAGAATGAATGCCAAATATTAGATATGTATGGTAAAAAACTAATCTGTTAAAAGTTAATGTGTTCTGGTAATTAGCCATTCACCAATCTCCATTGCTAAGGGAGATGTTCTTTTCCTTCTCTGATTAATGGGTTATATAAATATTTAAACATATCCCTTTTTTAGCAAGAATTGTACATAATCTGCTAAGATGTCATTCCATATGAATAAAATATGTAGTCCCTCTTTTGAAATATTTTATATAATTTCAGACTTCTCTGCTTTTTTCCTAGATTTCAATACATAAAATGTTCTATATTGTGTATCTGTAATACTTCATAGGTGTTAGACAGCATATAAAAATTCATTGTATACTTCAAAAAAGCTGGTATTTGATGATCTTCTGCTGCATCTCACTGGCATAGCATTATTCAATTGCTCAGGTGTCAGGACTCCTCCAGTTTTCTAATTATTTTATTTGAACAGGAAACATCACCAAATCTCAGCCACAACAGCCTCCCTACCAAAATATCAGGCAAACGTTTAACACTTCACACCTGGCAACGAGTGGTGTTGATCCCAGTGCCAGAGTCCCCCAATACTCTGCACCTCACTTGGCACACTGTTTTCAGACCTCTTGGGAAAATGAGGAAAAGTCTACTTTACTAGGTTAGTTGAATATTATTTTGCAAGAAGACAATTTGAATGTTCAGAGGATTCAGTCACAGTAGAACATACACCAGTGACTTGTGCCCTTATAGCGCTGGTGGCAGGCAAAAAAAGATCAGCAAAGCTCATCACTGCAAAAACTGCTCTGCAGCTGCTCTGCTACTGACCAGCTGGAATGCCTCTCTTAAAATTGTTAGCACAAAATAATAACAAATCATCTGGCTATATTTTACTTTTAATGAATGGTTTCTAGGTAACATCAAGCTCTCTTCCTCATTCATAGAGGGTCTCATTATTTGATGCCATCAGTGTGCAGTGAGGTGCATCCTGAAAAAAGTGGGAGCTTGCCCTGCCTGTAAAGAGTTTTTTTCTCTTCCGTAGCAGGTTGAAAAACATGAAGCTGGGGAAGGTGTCTCAGAAAAACTCATTCATTTTGTTGTGTATATAGGTGGCTTTCTACATGTCAGTTACGCTTTCATTCTTTGAGTAGAAATTTTTGAGGGAAAAGCCCTTCACTTATTAAAAAAAAAATCACTTTTAAAATGGACTGAAAATTGTATGCAAATTTGAAATTAGCTACTACTTTTTCATCAAATCACGGTGTTTATGAAGTTATGGCTGAGTAAGTTCATTAGTTCACTCTAAACCATTTGCCATTCACATTATAATATAGAAATTTTTTTGCAAGTAGGTAGAACTTGAGTTCTATAGTTATCATGTTGATTCTCTAAATATAGCCAAAGGGAATTTTATTTTTTCAAAATAAAGGCTGTTTTTGACATTAGATTGTTCCTTTTAGCAGTATATTTAGCTGAAATTACATGATTTGGCACTGTCAATGCTTTTGACTCATGATATAGGATGAAGCATTTTGAAAATAAACTCCTCTCTCTCTAACATATTTAGGAAAAATCAAACATTATCTCGACTCATTTTTAACTGCTTAAAGCAACACTAACCCTTAGAGAAATTAGTCTCTGTTAAACTATGTTTGCTGGTGACAAACTGCTGAACTTCATGTAGTATATGAAGGACAAATAGAGTAGATTTGGAAGAATTCTTATTTACATGGCTTCTTGTGATTCACACAAGCCCATGAACTGCATATTTCTTTTGGCAAGGGCTGCTAAAGTCACAATTCCTGATACAGCTGTGCACATGCTAGTGTCAGCATAAAAATGGGGGCAAGAATAAATAGATCATGGTGAAACAGAGGATGAGATCTCCTTTGCCATTGAATTCATGCAGAAGTGAAATTGTCCAGGTTTCTATCTGGTCAATGTAAAAAATAATCTACAGGGAAATAAAGCAGCAGTCACAAAGAAAACTATGTATATTCCCATCACATCTTTTTTAATTTCCATTTTTATATACCTTTCTGTCAGTCTGCTTTATAATATAAGATCTCTGTCCTAGGCCCATAGAAGCAGTTTGCTACCATTCGAAGTGCTGAAATTAAGGTGCAATCTTTGAAAATATGAAGCCAGGAATAAATAATTAACAAATTTAGACACAAAAGGTGAAATTATTGATGAAGACAGTATTTTCTGCACTGAATAAGGAAACATTTTGCAACCTTTTTGAATCACTGCCTCTGATGGCTCATCTGCCTTTAGGAAAAGGAGCTCTATGCTCTAGGAAAAACAGACACAGCATTTCATATCTTAATACATTTTTATTACCATGATAACAGAAAATTTTGACATTTTGAACACTTGAAAATGTTTAATCTCCGAGGACTTCAAATTGATATTTTCATATTGTTTTTCTTAAAATTGCTATGGTACTTTGTCTGGCTTGGCAGGGAGTGTGAAGAGGACCTCAGCCTGCTCATCCATAATGCTGGACTCACGTCCAAGCAAAGCAATGTACTTGTGACCCCCCCTTTAATCTTCCCTCAGATGTCTAGTAAAAAGTGAGTGTGGTACTTCAGCCAAAGGCCCCAAAAGAACACCTTTGCACAAGCAGATATCCCTATCTTCTCATTCTTGATAATGCAAAGTGACATGAGGATAAATTTGTCCATCTGCATCACATGGATTTTACTTCGAGTATTGTTCTCCCTCGAACTAAAAGTTGAGTCAAAGAGCTCTATTCTGGTTTGCAAAACTAGTTTATCACTGCTTAAGTGCCAGATTTCCGGAGCAACAAAATGTCTATGCAGCAAACACTTCAGTATAACCGACAAAAATTACTGATATATTACTCATGGGTAAATATTTGCACAATATTCAAATATACCATGCATATGTAGCTCCAAATATCTGGCCCTGAAACTATCCATATTTCAAGGAAACTTCTCCCAAATGTTCTAATGTAATTTCCAGGCAATATAAATGCTCGTTATATTGGGCAGCTTTCCCAATCCTGGAGAAGAAAGAAATGTTTCTTCAGTGAGCCTTCATAACTCCTAAATGCTGATTACTTTTGCTTCTGGAGTAAGAATTCCCCTTCCTGCTCATCATAGTCTTTCTTTTGTCCACACAGGTGTTGAAGAGGAAGCAGTTCAAAGAGGAGATATGTATTTCAGAAGTGACATCATTTGCTTTTAGCATACAGACTGAATTAGATACATTTATCTTTCCATAATTACAGAAGCTCCTTTAAGATGTAAACATATGATCTATACGGCTTCATCCTTTCTTGGGACAGCTGTGTGAAAATAGCTCAAATGAGAAGGGAAGATGGCAGGGAGAAGGGAAAGATGAATAGGAGTGAAGTGAAGGATTTGGACCGTGGTTGAGTGCATATGTTTCAAATACTAGTTGCAGCTATGCAACTTTTCTTTGCCAAAGACTTCCTAAAATAGAAAAACTTCTTTAGCCTTACCAGAATAGAGCAATTTGATAGAATTAATCGATGTTCACATAACATAATTGATAATTTTGTCATCCTATTTTCTTTTGTCTTGTTGGCTGCTAGGTTCAGCAGATTCTTGGGGTAACACATTAAAATCTACTTTGCACTAAAAACTGTAAAGCATCCAAAGACCCCTATAATTTACTGATATTGTTATTATTTGAACCGAAGTAGTGTCTAATGGCTTCTGTAATTTTAGTGTCCTTCTTTACTACACAAATACTCTCTATATGATTTGTATTCTATGTAAAGATCACAGATGGCTATAGGAATAAAGATAAAATAAGCACAGAAAGAAAAGCAACTGCAAGGTCACAAATGTTACCAAATATACATTCTGACAGTAACATAAGGTTGTCCTTTTTGTTAGTGTTTTTTCCATTGTCATATCAGAATAAGCAAATATTGTTGTTCTGATTTGGTAATTGGACTTTCTTAATTAATGCAGATAGTGAGAGAAAGAAAACTACAATCTGCTGTGAAGTCCAAAGACACAAGAAAGGGGACTGAGGCTTAATGAAAAGTCTTGTAAAGAAGCCAAATTGTTAAATTAAGAGTTCAATTATTGTAAAAGTTCACATACGTTATGTTTTATCAGCAAAACAGATAATACAGTTTAAAAGATGAAATTACTTTTAAAAAAAATTATCTTTAATTAGGTTTGCCACTGATGTTTTCCTTTTTGTCCTAGATGTATGAAAAAATTAACAAAATATGTTGGAAAACTTTAATCAACAGGTAGTATCAGAGGTGCTATTTACTGCCCAAAATTCCAGACCTAAGTCTACCTTTTTCTATTTTCATGCTCCAGAAAAGTCTAAACAGATCTAGTAGATAACTGGCAATAATCCAAATATGTTTTTCTAAGCTTCATTTTTAGGATCCTCAGTCTTATTTAAATTATTCAGGGATATTTTGTTTATGCGTGAAACCATCATTGTTCTTGTGCCATAACCTCACTAACACTGAAAACAAGAGATTCTGGAGTTTTGAAAATAGCTTCCCGTGCCTATTTTTATTAAACTTTAGGATGGTTTTTAAAGCTACATTAGTGTGGCAGAATGAACTCCCTTTGACTTCATATGACTTGGTGTGGTGCTTACTCTAAAGATTGCTAACTTCAAAAGTCTTGTTCTCCATTAAAGCCCTTGTATTTCCACTTCTGCACTTAAAGCAGAATTGCTTTATAACCCACAGGTAGCGTATACAGCTGATTGTTAAAAATCTGAAGCGATACAGTAGTGATGATACAAGGTTTATGGTCTAGTTTTACCGATCCTCATTATCATTCAGAATCCAAGTTGGCATTTTGCAAACCTGAGATGATATCCAAAGAGAACAGATTGACCTATAGACTCTACCCTGTGGGGTTTTGGGCCAGGTCACTTTTCAAAGTGTGCTCTTTCTGCCCCGTGTACCATCTGAACAGGTGCTCCATGAAGTTTGAATGATGGCCAGCTAGCTCAAAAATAACTAGGGAGTAGAGGTGAAAGAATCAAGGGGCTGAAGGCAGAAATATGGATAGAAGTAAATGAAAAACAGAAAGGAAAAGGTGACCCTAGAGTAGATAAGGGTGAATAAGTATAAGCAAAGCTTGGGAAGAGACAAGGTACAAAATATTGCAAGTGGAAAAGAAAGACACAGAAAGTGAGAAAATATAGAAAAAAATAAATAATTACAGAATAAAAATGAAAAAAAGGTAGAAAAAGGATAAAAAATATGAAAAAGTGAGAATAAGAGTTTTACCTTTATATAGAGGTAGAAAAAGGATGACTAAATCATCTGTTATTGTCTGTAATGGAGTGAGATTCTTTGAGACTGAAGTGTATCCATTAGTTATGTGGATATGCATTATAACTGTGATTTTACTAAACTTAATCCATATAATCTCAATTTAAACCAATAAAGGATTCAGATGTATATCACTTAAGTAATTCAAGATAAAATCACATTCTTTATATAGAATATTACCTCTGTCTTTATATGTATAAGAAAGACTGTGCATTGAAATAACTGCAAAGACGAAGCTATTGAGGTAACTGGAGCAAAAGACTGAACATGGATAAAATAAGAACAAATGTGAACAAGAAATTAAGAACTATTTTAACTAAGACATACTGCAGTCATATTTATCCAAGCAGCTTGAGACATTTAAATCTGAATTGGCAGAATTGTTTTGAAATCAATGTACACTCTTTACATGCTCAATAAACAGAAAGTAAATACATTATCCTTGAGTAATTTACAGAAAAAGATAAAGGCTGGAGTTGTTAATCAAAATTTAAATCTAGAGAAAAGAGAAGTTCAACTAACTTTACTCAGTTTAGGACACATGACTCTATCTAAATTATACTTAGTTTAAAATTACCCTTGAAGCATTTATAAATTGTATTATAAAACTCTGGGTGCTTATAACTATGTGGCTGGATCTTAGGTTTAGTGGAACAATACAGTTCTGATTGGAAGGAAATACATTTCCTCTTCTAAAACTTTTTATGTCATTTCTGGTCCAAAATATAAAATAGTATTCAACCAGCTTTCACCAAATTAAGAAAACACAGGAAAGTACAGGTCTCTGCCAGGAATTCACAGTGTCTGGATCTCACCTCCTGTGTAACAAGAGAATACTTACCTTAGGGAAGCTAATTTTCCCTTGTAAAATTGGAATATAATTGTGAAAGCCAAAAATGTAGAATAAGTGAGACAGTTCCCACTAACAGAAAGAAATATAGGAAAACACATTGCCAGGATCAGTCAGACATGGAGGCAACAGGATTTTTCCCCCACCTCATTTTTATAGCTAGGAACTTAACTAAAATAGTACCATTATTCAGTGATCCTAAGGAATGAGGGCTTTTTTTTTAATGTATTATGCTAGGATGAACATCTTGATAACATGTCAAATTCTGTGATAAAATTGTACAGGAGGGATACCAGGTGACTTGCCTTAGATATACTACCCATAGAAAACTAGATTTGTTGTGTTCTCTTTGAGCAGAGGGCTCACTCTGTTGTTCTTAAATAGCCTTCCATAGTTTTCTCCAGTTCACAGTATAGTTTGTACAATTTCTTGTGTTTTTCCTTATAAATCCATAAGACAGGGAGTTTCAATAGATAGGCTGGTGATTTATGATATCCTTTATAAAAAACCCAAACCCCTTAGAGTGAAATGGATAGGGTTTTATTGAAAGAATTTTAAGAATGGTGTGGGATATTACATTACCATTATATATTGGGTTTCCTAAATATTAATAAAAACCATAATTGCATATTCTCTAATTAGGTATGCCATAAAAATAAAGCCTAATTGATTTTTTGGGTTGTTTTTAATGTAACTTGTTCCCTTGCTCCAGGATACTTTCACCCTTCATCAAATATCTCATGAAAGGCACTGATGTATAGAATAATTAAAATGTGATACTAAAAGATCCGAAGTGGCTGAAACTGGACAGAATATTAGTGCATTATATATGCACTCCTAGCTCAAGAGGACCATTGTAAAAGAACTTTTCTTTCAAGCAGCAACCAGACTGCATGATCCCAGTGATATTACAACTTGCTCTTTGCCCCAGAAAAGATAAAACTTTCAACTCTCTAAAGATTAATTCTTTGAGAAAGACATAATCCTTAAGAGGACTTGAGTTTGAAGCAGGCAGGAATACAGCAGTAAATTCAAATCCCTCTCTCAAAAGAAATCATATGACTTAAAATGGATGTTACTAATAAATAAAATTTTGTCTGTTTTTCAGAAGATGACTAGCAGTCCCATTATAGTTCCAAACAAGTATTTAAATACACATCACATATCTTCCTTCTGTGGCAGGCATAATTTACAACAAATTACAGAACTCCTCTTGTAAGATACTTCTTTATGCTGTTAAAGCAGAAATCTGATTAATTAACTCTCAACTTAGGAGAAAATTACAAAAACCTGTAAAAATATAAACCTCATGACTGGTATTTACACAGATCTCAGAATTAAAAATAACTGCCTTTCCATTTAATTATTTTGGCTATTAGTTTGCTAAACTTTCTGCACATTTCTAAAATATAAATATCTCAGCTAGACAACACTGCTTGGAAGCCATGACAGCCAGATTTGGCAATCAGTTCATCCATTCTTCTTTCCCTTATCATTAATCTAGTTCTGAATCTATCTTGGAAAAATAAACAAATATTTTTATTAACTGTTACTGAATCTGGCATATAGGTTCTATCAATTTGAGTAAATATGAGGAAAAATATCAGAATAATATTTTTATGTTTTGTTTGAATCATAATTTTTATTAGCAATTAAAATTAAGAATTAATTTTCTTAAATTACAATGTTAATAATTTTTAAAATTCTGTTAAAATGTTCTAGCTACTTTTTCTGGTTTATATTATGGCCTTTGGTTTAAAGATGGAAAATATTCAAATAATGGAGCTTGGGAGCTCTTTTAAATCTTTTTTTCTTATTATATAATATCTTAAAAGTAAGTTTGATTACTAGTGAGCTTGCTTTATTTTTTTTTTCAGACTAGCTTAAGATCAAAGGATTAGCTAGTACTAGATTTTCTAGCAATAAAATATACTCTGATATGCACATGCATTTTAGAACTTCAGCTAAAAATATTGAGTCAAATGCCACAAATTCGTTTCACAACTTCACATCTTAACATTTGTTTGCTAATGAACCCATCCAGAGTGTAGGTGAAAACCTGCACAAAAACCATCCTTTTACATATTTAAGTGATGGTCAAGGCACATTCCTGATCAGGCCTGTATTCAACATTTTTTTTTGCAGGTTCATGCTATTTTGTGGAGTTTCAACAAAGTTTTCATGATGATGCCTTGGATTTTAGCTTTCATATTTTTCATATTCCCTGCTGCTTAGTGTGAAACTCTGAAACTTCCTATTAGGTGTCAGTAAGTTCTCTTCACAGGGTAGCTGGACAAAACAATCCCTTCCCAGCTAGAGAATCAGGGACAGCCAGTACCCAAAGAGAGAGCATAAACAACAGCAAGGGGAAGGGGGAAAGCCAGGGGGCTGAGACCTCATAGCCTGGAGCTGTGGTTGGACAATCGACCCCAATATGCAGATGAACCAAAACTTATTAAAGTGTAAAGACTCGTGACCAGGACCCATCTTTGGATTTGATTTGGGTGTAGCCCTGGCAGGGCTCTTGCACTGCCCAAGGTGTATCCTTTCAATAAATACCTATTTTATTCCTTTTGCTCTGTCTAGTCTCTGTTCCAGGTCAGCCTTTCCAGGCATCACTGAGACTTGTGCTCTTGGAAATGGGAGTTTAACTGGACTTTAGTTTTAAATTAACTACATTCCTTTAGGCACAAAGTTAGCTATTTTAATGATCTTTTTGAGGATCAAGAGCAAGTTAAATTTGTCATTCAAAGTCCCACAAGTGATCAGAATTAATTTCATGCCACTAAAAAGGGCAATATAAATACATTCATCACACTTATTTTGCCAAATATCTTTCAAAAATAATAGCACTAAATAAAGGGCTTATAAAAAACTATAAAATTATAAAAAGAGGTGGTTTTTTGCCACTGATGCAAACTGAAGACATCAGTTAAGTTTAGGAAACCACCACATGATGCTAAACTATCCTTTTAAGCAGGAATGGAAAATTACATTGGGTCAATCTATTTTACTCTAATATCACAATATTTCTGTCCTCCTGACAATATTTTCATTGAAATTTAAGCTTACATTTTCCTACATTGCACAGCGTAGAAGAGTTTTGACCTTTTACTTTTCTGGAATTTTGACTATTTTTCTCTGCTACCTTTTGCTTCCACCATCCTGATAAAATTTAAAAAGGGGTAAAATTCCCAGCCTTCTAAAATACAGAGGATCTGAAAGGTTAACACAGTACATCAAGTGAATAATATATTGTACATGAAAAGTTTAATGTCTTATTCACAGTTCAGGAATTAGTAATAAGGACAGAGAATTACAGAAAATTATTTAGTCCTCATGACAGTGTTTGTAATAAGAACGGAAAGCGTTACTAAAAAAATGCTTTTGAAGTCCACAGTTGAAATTGTAATCCAGGGCTTGAATTGTGAAAGAGTGGACGTTGGACATCATCAAATGAAAAGCAGATGTAAGAGAAACCAAAACCAAGGAAAAATTCAGTGTTTTTATCAAAACATTCATTATAAGTTATGAAACATTCTAAGAGCTTGGCTTATGGAGGTAGTCTGTGATTTTAAAGAACTTTGTCTTTTAGGTACTTTTTTTTATAACTAATCATTAACAAAATATCTGTATCTATGTCTGAAGAACCAGATAGAATTTTCAAGCAGAAAAGCAGAATAAATAGTACCATTTTCTGTTATTGTTTCTAAATTCGAGTATATGCAGATGCTGTTGTGAAACATACATATTAAAAAAAAAAAGTAAAAATCTGTTTTAAGTAATGAACAGAATGATAGAATTGCCTCAAAAGGAAATTTTGTTCCTGATCAAAGTATTTAGTAGTAGTCTTATCTTAAAATAGTGTCTTCTCTGACCTGAAGGTCGAATACTCTACCAAAACTTAACTATCTCATTATTTTTTTCTTTAGCCTTATTTCCTAAGTAGCTAAGTCTAAAACTGGAAACAAGTAACAGTAAGAGAAGAAAGTTGAATCTTGTCCAACTCATTAATTGAACTGAAATTTCTGTAAAATGGAGCACTTTTCCTGTGTGTGAATTCAGTGGAAAACCACAGTGCATATGAAAAACTTAGTCACTAGTTTGTTTCAGCCATTAAAAAACTTCATCAAGTATTTCCATGGTAACTTCTTCTGACACTCTACTCCCAGTGGAGAAATAGTGATACTCTCTTCAAGGCTGAATATTCAATTTAACTTGTGACTTATGAACATCATTATGCCAGTTTAACAGTGGACTCAGACTCTCACACGAAGTGACTGACAGCGGGAACAACTTAGCTGCTACTTGCTCATAAAAGAGAAGGGAAAAAAATAAAAATAAAAAGCCTATGTTACTGTGATATTTGTCTACATCTGCTTTAGTGAACTGTTAGTTGATGGTGAGGTTCTAACTCAAGGACTCAGAGTACCCATTTCATCATATCACCCTTCTTCTTTTTTTCACCCTCCACTGTAGATGAATCCTAGCTCTGTTCCATTGGCTGAATGCCCATTTGCAAACAGAGTGCATCAGCTTGACCATACAAACACATATTCTAGACTACGTTAATTAAAAAAAGATTCCAGTTCATGCAGTCCAAGACTGCTCTAATGCATTAATATTGTTCCAGTTGTATCTTCAAAACAGAACCCACACTAGAAAAACTGTAAAAATAGTCTTCATAGACATCATGGAAGTTATTTAAAATTAAGTTTCCATCCATCACTTAGACTCATAGTGCTTATAGCTGTTTTGTATCAATTTCAAAATGATGACAATTTTTAAAACTGAGGTGCTACAAAAAAATTATTTTGATCTTTGCACATTAGCATCTTAAATCAGACTGTGGAGATTTTGAAATTACTCAGTTCAATTAAAAATATATAGAATTATATAGAATATTTATAATTTCTCTGATGAAGATAATATATTAAAGGAGTATGCAAATAATTCTATAATAATTTTCCTATAAATAGATTTTTGTTAAGGTATTTATTATTTAATTATTTAATAATGCGATACAAGCCAGCAAGAATTTATCTAGCTTCTGCAGGAAAAAAATATTTTTCAAAATTATCTGCCTCCTGCCTGTACATACTGAGGAACGGATCAAAATAAATATTGAGTGTGCAGGATTCTTTCAAACTGTTAATCAGAGGGTTAAAGAATATTCTTAAATAAGAATAAAGACGAATGATTGTTTTTTCACCATTCTGGCCTTGAGTGGGAAATGGATTGAATTATCAAAGTGGAAATAAGAAATTGGAACAAATGTAATTTGCCTGTCTTACCAGTCAAGTCCTGCTGCAAAATCACTTTAGCTGCCTTGAGGCAAGAGAGAAGATACAAGCAATTAACTGTTCCTGCAATTCAAGGGAAGACAGAAACTCCTGTTGTTAAGTAAAACTGAAGAAGAAAGTTCCTCTAAATTTACAGTCCCAAGCAAGTAGTTTAAATGTGTAAACAAGGCTGAATATTACTCTTGTCATGCATACTTCATATAAACCTAATGGCATAATGAAATCTATCCTGCTTTCCAAGTTTTTGTAACTTTATATGTAACTTTATACGGTTTTGATAAAAAGTCTAGAAAGTTCCCACAGTAATTTTGACTCCTTTTGGAAAGTCATCCTAAAAATTTCTTGTCATTTACCATATGACTTTAGACAGAAAATGGCCTGACACATGCTAGGGATGACACTGTTACTTAATGACCCAGGATATGGAAAAACCAGTGAATTGGCCACATAACATAAACTCCTATAGTGGATATAAATTGCTGGTGTGATCCATTTCTAAATAATGTTAATTTTTTATTTCTCTGTGCAATATGTTGAACAGAAGAAAAAAAACATGAATTAGGTCTTGAAACTGAAAGTTATAATTCAAAATTCCAAGTGTGTGAAAATGGGTAAATGATATGGTTGCTATATTTAGTGAGTAAATTGAGTTGTATATATACAGGAGGAGTTAGATTTGTATAAAATTTTCTTTGCAGCATTGTTTTAGTGGTAATTTGCAGTCACTGCAGCTCCCACCTACACTTTGACTGGCTTTGAAGTCAGTATTGGATACTATCTGAAGGATATGACCTGGTAACACACATGTCCTCTGCTACTTATTCTCTGAGTATCTGCTTAGTGATCACTTCAAAAACCTAAGAGTAGAAGAGAGGGGTCTTTAAACTGTTCTAGGCCTGTTCTTGAAATTTTACTAAGAATAGTTCCTACGGGTTCTGCCTGTCCCTGGTTACTGTCCACAGATGCTTTAGGGCTGTTGAAAGATCTTTTTAAAAATAAATGACTGAAAATAGTCAGAGAGACTAGAGTATGGCTCTGGAGTGGAGAAACCCTTTCCCCAAGCCCTCTGCAGCTTAAGGGATTGAACAGGCAGCAGGTTGGCTTTTGCAAACTCACGAGGATCAGTTCTGCCTGTGAAGATTTTTGCCCCTCCCTTGAAACAGGAGGCTGCAATATGTATGAAGGTCACCCATTTTTGGAAATAGCACACACGTGAATAGGGAAACCTACCTGTGAAGTTTCACAGGAAATGTGTTTAGGAGATTCACCATAACAGCTTCAACCCATGATTACTCAGACTGACTAGTGCTCCTGAAGGCAAAAAAGCAACCAAACAAGAAAAACTGCCAGAAAGCATATAAGAACTCATGTGCCTACATAAGTTTATCAGTCAGGACTTCAATGATTCATGGAAGTCATATTACTGCAAGAAAAAATTTAAATGCAAACCGGCCTACAACTCTCTGACCACTCCCCCACACCTGAAGCATCTTCTTTCAGCTTCTTCAAAACTTTTTATCTTCCACTGTTATTTTATGTTGCTATTTCAGTTGGACACTTTGCTTCAATTCCAAGGTTAATTTTTATTTAGAACATAAAAGGAGGAACAAATGGAGCTCAAATAGAAAAACATACCTGCAGGAACCGACATTGTACATGTGCTTGCCATTGTCAGATTCTCTTTCCTTTGGGCCCTAAATGAATATATGGAGTTTGCAATTGTATATTGAATTTAATAATCTCAATGACTTATTTAAAATATGTATGAAGCCAGTTGGAGGTAATGGAAAAAAAACCTGAAACAAAAAAAAGATAAATTCTTGCTACTCTGAAACTTCCTGCATTTTCACAAAATTACTCCATTCTTTCCTTTCAAACAAACATGTCATGCCTTCTTAACTCCAGGCAGGATATTTCATCTTAACACTGACATCTAACAATGCAGCTTCTGCTGATCTTTGGATGAAAAGTGAATGTATAATGGAGATTTCCCAGGCATCTAAAGTTTACATCATGATCATGCTTACAAAATCATACTTTTAACATTTATTTTACTAGGAAATATTTTATTGATCTTATGGTCAATTAAAATCATTATTTTCTTATTCTTAAATCCACATGTCTCTGCCAAACCAGAATAGGCTTCTTAAAATTATTTCTCCTCTCACAATCTTTTCATAGTCGGCATTCTGCATGATTCTACTGCTGCTAATTTCACTTCTGGCTTGTCTCTCTTTTTGCAATCCCCCTCATGCTGTCTGTTAAAATGCTCTGAATTTTAACCATCAGTTTTGATATTGAAATTTTATCTTTGGGATTTTAAGCTTAGATACCACTGAGATTAATGGGTTAAAGGTGAGCCTTTGGTTAAGACTGCCAGTTATAAACTATTTGTACGAGTGCCCATGAATAAGGCTGTTAAAAAGTAAGATATTCCAAGGAAATTGAACAGATTCTGGGATCAATATAAGTGTATATATATATGGATTACATTTTTGTCACTTGCCTTAGGATTCATCTTACGAATTCATTCATCTGATGGCTCACACAATTATAAACTAAAAAACACCTGTAGAAAAACAATATTCTCACTGAACGACTGATCCCTTCTCAGCAACATTATTATTTCTATGTGTTGCAACCACCAACCATTACAACCTGACAAACTAGTACACATATTTTTTATTCCCTTTAATGCCCTTACTTTTTCACGGTTTGTATCCAGAAATCAATTTCAGACTAAAATGTTCAAGTAAATAATTTATTTGTCTTGCTGTAAGAACACTTTATGATGATGCTTAGAAGCCAGCTGGTTTTCTACTCTTAGTTTCTAGCATCTGCTAGGGTTCTTGGCATAAAGATGAATGTTACTTCAGACATCTAATTTCTGAAGTATTCTTTCTAATATTCTAATTTTGTACTCAGTTTATACTTTTCTGTCTGTAAGGACTATGCATCTATAATTTCTTTCAAAAAGCTATAGTATTAAGTATTTTTTGTCTGATTTTTGCACAATTAGATGTTGAGTTAGTTATGACCAATGATGCTAAGTGCTGCTTTCTAGTAAAATTGGCCCTTGTGTGACAAACACCATTTTCACAAAATACATTTTCCCAAGGTAACCAGTAAACTTTCATCTAAATTTTAGGTTAGGCCTTGGGGGAACAAAATAGCACAGACATGTTTTTCATTGAAATAAAACTTTTTTTGCTGCATGTAAATTTAAGTCCATTGTCATTTAACATTCTCAGAAAGAATTGACTCAATTTTAGCCACATTTCTCTTATTGGCACTAATGGGAATTGTACAACTAGTAAAGTTTACAACCCATTAAATATCCAGAGGAAAACATAAAACACTTCTGCTTCCTACTGCTGTACCCTAATTCAGTAAAATTTGCTGAACTTTTGCTATGTTGATGCCAGTGGGAGTAGTGTGAGAGGGAATGAATTTTACTCATCATATCAATTACCTTTATGGAAACATTTACTGTTTTTGGTGAGTTGTTTAGTTCGTCAGAAGGGAACAAATGGAACCTATGGACTTTTGGAGCAGCTGGACCATGAGCTAACCCAGCTGTATGGAGGCAAACCGAGCCTTGTTTTTTTGGCAAGAAATGTTCAGCACGGACACAAGCGTCGTACTGATGGAAGGGGCAGAGTCCACACCATGGGGCAAGCAGAGAAGAGAAATAGAATTTCTTCTTGAATAATTTTGAAGTCAGCCTAAATCACTGCAACCTCAGAGGAAGATACATTTTGGAGGAAAAATGTATGCATTTGTGAAATGAAGATGATTGTCATATAAGATACATTTTAAAATGCACATATTATCAGTTTAAATAGAAAAACATTTTTAAATCACCTTTTCTCCTTGTCAAAAGACAAGGCTTGTTCACCCATCAATATATGAGGTACACTTGAGAACCAATTAAATTTTAGATTTTTTTAAGAAAAGCATTGCATGACAGATAACTTGTTCAAACACTATCATAAAATATTATACTGTTATTATATTATTAACCATAGCTCATAAATCATTCTCTCGGTTTGTCTTCATATACACACGAGTAACAAATAACCAGTGAAATTCAAAGGTTAGAGATTAGATGGATCTCAAATGGAATTTTTTAATCTAAGGAAAAAAAAAATACTGTGAGTTTCACACAGTGTTATTTTGATTATCCTGGAGTATATTTGATGTTGATTAATTTTGGATTGATTTGAAATAGAAAGCAAGAGCTGCAAATGCTGGAATAGTTCAGCAGCTTTCTCAGTTTATAAACTAGTTTATAAACTAGTATGGCAGTTGCTTTATTAATCAACTTAGGCAGGGGCTATTTGATGAATTATTGGGATATTCTTACTATTTTTCTGCAAGTGAAAGTTTTTCTCTCTTTGTACAGCATTAATTTCTACTTTTTTCTTCTGTGATATTTTCCTTCTAGGTCAAAAATAAAATTTAAGTGAAGCAAGTAGGAGAAGTGAACCTTGGAAGTATTTAGAAATATAATCCAGAGATATTTCAGTTGCTGATTAGGAATAAATTTAAAATATTTTCTTCTGTAATATCATGCTCAAGGTGAGGAAACTGTCTTTTAATACAAAGTTATATTTTGATAGATTTTGTCCTAGAGGAAACCTGAGATGCATTGGTTGTGTGCTAGGTCACAATACTGGATGCATATTCTGCCTTTCACAGCAGTACCAGAGTAATAAAGGGAAAAAAACCCAAGAAATATTTCTGTTGCAGGCAAGTTTATTGACTTTGTTTTTGAATAAGCCTGGTGATCCATGGAAAATATACATACTTTAGCATTCACATTCTCCATCGGAGCTACAGTGAAATGTCAGCTGGAGAAAACTTTGCAATAATACCACATCTTAAAAACAAACACCAGAAGCTTAGTTTTTTTATTGCTTCCAGTATTTTCTCCAAAGTAGAGATTTAAGTGAGCCATTTGTCACTACAGGGCTAGGTCTAGATTGGCACCAAGCAGTGGCAGCTCCATCACCTGCATGTCCCTCTGCCAGTTCAAGGGCATGAGCACAGAGAGCCCAGGCCCAGGTCAGGTGTTTTTTGACCCTTTGTCCCACATCCAAAAGAGAGCAAAAGGTTAGGATACCTTACCACTTACAGTCATCAGACATGGGGCCTGTAGTAAGGCAGATCAAAGAGGGAAAATTATTCTGCTTTTGGCTAAGGACCTCTCTGTGAGGAAAAAAAATAAAATAGAAAAGTAAAGCAGAGCTTATGTTATGGACTGCCCTTGCCTATATGGCTATATGCCTATCCTCTGACATAGGAATACAATACTGATGTCACTAAGTGAAAATTTTAATGAAGAAAGGTTTTCAGAATTTTGTCCCCCTCTCTACATAAGACACCTGCAAGATTCAACACTGCAGAAAACTATAAATGTTCAAACATCTATCAGATTCTGTACAAATGTAGAAATTTTCTGTCTGTATAGCACCTTTAACAGTTATGTAGACACCAGACAAGTCTGAGAGTAGTATTAATTGTTGTCTTTTGCTAGGTTCTTATTTCTTAGAACAGAAAGAAAGTGTGTATTGCAATACCGTATGTGTATTTCAAATCCATTCTGTTTCCATAACAGGCACACTATAATAGATCAAATGCATTTTTCATTTACTCGAGCTGAATTCAATGCAGTTACCTAATATTCAGTTTCTAAATAACAATACCTGAATAGTTGTATTTTAAAGCCTATTTTGCATTATGGGCTAATTTGAATTATTCAAGAATACTCAAGTAGTATAAAATCATATTGCAATATTTGTGTTCTTGAAGTCTTTCTAGAAGTTAAATATGCACACTGACTCCGTCATTTGCCGATGCTTTCCTGCAAAAAAAAAAAAAATATATGCACAGTTATAGGGTGTAAATTATGTCTAACTACAGGTATGCTGGCAATAAAGATACACACAAATACGACATACTACCTACCTATTTATATATTTCTCTAATCCATATTTTTATTTTGTACATGTGTATTAATGAGCATGTATGCACATTCAGAAAGAAGTGATTAATCTGTAAAACCACATGCACATAAACATTGTCTATCAGTAAGAAGACCTTTGTAATTTTAAGTAAAGTGCCTAATGGAATTTCCTAAGCAATTTGGACTGCCTCATTCACATTTCTCTAGAACTGACAAGCTGGGATTACCATTTAGGCTTGGTGTTAAAGTGTATAGCCTTAGCTCATAATTTAGATCATTCTGAATCTCTTGAAAGTCAAAATTTTCTGTAGTTAAGGCTCACATCTTAAAACAATTTATACAAGTGCGTGCATTTTGTTTTAAAAGATGAAATAAAAATTATACAAGTTGTATGTTTTTCTTTGTTTGCTAATATTATGTTTCTTGAAGACATATCTGGGCATTTGTTTATACTTATCTTTCTATCCTTCCACTTGAGTTTATAATTGAAAATTTCCAAGCATTAAGAACTCTCAGGATAATGAGTTCATTTGAAGAAATAAGGCGCATTCTGGAAATAATGCAAACTATAATCATTCCTTCCCCAGGAACAAATTCAGAAATTTTGATTACAACTCAGTGACAATTCGTGGTGCCAAGGTCATACACTATTTCACAAAGGAATCACAGTTATTGAAGCAGCAGTTCCCTGTCACTAAGTTGGTTTGGCTATTGGGAGTAACATTAGAAACTGAACTCTTTCCTGAAAATGCCTGTGCTTAGCAACTAACTCTATTAAACTCTGCATGGCCTGCATTTTCCACATACCTTTCATATTTTACTCTTTCAATATGTTCTGCAGCTGAGAAAAGTCTCATCTGCTCAGCCCACAGCTACAAGCTACTAGTCTGGAACCAAGATCAAATCTAAAAAATGTCAAATATAATGAAAAAGAGCAGAGGATGAGACTGGATAGCTTAGTGGAATGGAAATGCCTTGTGAGGTCTCTCACCTCTAACTTACTGCTCTGAATCTTCTCCTGTCAATAGTTACTGGAACTTTGGAGTATTTCACAATTGTTCAGTGACCTATGCTAAAGAAGTTGTTAGTCTCGGCTGAGCTCCTTGTCACTGCTGTCCACATCCCACAGAAAACATAGCATCTGATATTGAGAGAATTTTACATTGCCACTGGTGATATTACTAAACAGCTAAAAGGTCAGAGAATGATGTATATTTGTCCAAAAGGAATTTGTACATCCATTTCACAAAGATGTTATTAGCAGTTGCTGAACATTATTGATATTGTTTAGACATCCTTTTCTGCTCTTAGCAAATTATCCTAAAAAGAACCAGTAGCTGTTTTGCATTCAATAAGAATTCAAGAATTATAGAAGATTGTGAAACTATTTTTTCCCTCTCATTGTCTTTGTAGTCTCAAACAAGACACAAAGATAGATGTGGCCATTATCCAGAATTTCTGCAATCTAAAGTTCAATTTGTGTAAAAAGATTTATACCATGGGAATGAAAATATGTGCCATCATTTACTGTTTACCATCCATTAAAATTATTTACACCATTTGCATCAGATAAGGATGCAACAATCTGAAAAGTTCCCTGACTCTAGTTTTTCTGATTTCATCCTGTATCAGTTAATAAGGGTTATTGTTGCGAATGGGAGAATAAATTCTTCATCTTTAAAAGTAACAATTGCAAAGTTTGTATAAACAGGAGTTTTAAAGTTTTTCAGTTTTAAGATCTGAGAAGATGGATTTTAATAGAAAGGGAAGTATTTTCATACTAACTTTTACCAAGAAGTACTAGAACTATCCCTTGATTCTACAGAAATGTGAGCTTCATTTGGTTAGATTAAGGAACAGTATAGAAGACCAATACAATCGTAGCATTTAAAAAAATATTTTCAGTAACTTTCCAAATATACAAGATGTGCTAATATTACGTATCTTTTTCTGTATTAGTGCCAGTACTTCTTCCTCTTCTCCCCTTCCTAGTGTTCTGTTCCTTTATCAGTTGCTCTCTTAAAATGTCAAAACTAATCACTTTGTAAGATTTATATCTCAGTCAAGATTTGCAAGGAAGTTCTAATTCTCTGCCATAGGCCCGGGTAAATTTCTTTATTTACTCTGCACTTTTTTGCGTGTAGCAAGTCTGCAGCATATAAACAGGAAACATTTAATCAGCCAGTAAGGAGAGTACTTTCATTATAAAGATAATGGAAATAATTTTTTCACTCATATTTTAACAAAAATATACTGTGTGCATTCATCCTCTCTAAAGGGTATTTTTTCAGTAATTGAAATAGTTTTCTGGATGTTATGATAAGTACGGAGGCCCTCTTAAGGAAATTAACCTTTAAATTGCAGTTCTATCATATTTTGCTGTCACATCTGGTGTGCCAAAGAAAGCAGGAAAATAAATACAACTTTCTTATTTGTTGACTGTTTCATTTTCATTTGGTTTCTTTGTGAGAGATTTAGTTCATAGTAGATGAAAAATGCCTGAAGACCAGGAAGCCAAAACTAGCACAGGCAACTACAAAAAAAATTGATTAAATTAAATAAAATTAGATATATTATTTTTAAATTTATATTTGTATACATTTTACTAGGATGTGATGTAATGCAAAAGCTCATAATGTCAGGAAAAATGCAAAGCATTGACCTATACTAATATGCCCAATTGGTCTCCAGAGGGAAGGATTTTCTATAAAAGAATTTTTCCTGGGGAAAATACCATCATAAACATAGGCTATCAATTATACCTATAAAGACAATGCTTTTTTAAAAACATCATGTCCCAAATCTAACAGATTCACAGACACAAATAAAATATATCACATTTCTATAACATAAGATAGCTTGTGTAGTTGTCATTCCACAGTTTGCTAAAACAACACTGATATCTGAATCATGTATAATCCTGAGGTCTATAAAAGTGATACAGGTGGGTAGCACAGGTTACATGCCACTCCAGAATCAAAAATAATGTCTTATTTTTTATCCTCAATCCCCTTTTCCCGTTTTTTATCTTTTCTTTTACCACTTTTTTGGTTGATACTGGAAGCAGCACTGTTTCTCTTACTCATCTATGGCTCGGCTGAAGGGGCAGATGCCCCCTCAGCACACTCACTGATGCCACAAAGCTGCGAGGAGTGGCTGATGCCCCAAACTGATGTGCAGCCCTTCAGAAGGAACTCAACAGGCTGGAGAGATGGGCAGAGAAGAATCATCCTAAATTCAACAAAGGCAAAAGCAGGGTCCTGCACCTGGGGAGGAATAGCCCTCTGCACCAGCACAGGCTGGGGACTGAGCTGCTGGAAAATATCTCTGCAGAGAAGGACCTCAGGGTCCTGGTGGAAAACAAACTCTCCATGAGCCAGCAGTGTCCTGGTGGCCAAGAACACCAATGGGATCCTGTGGGGCTTTAGGAAGAGCATTGCCAGCAGGCTGAGGGAGGTGATCCTGCCCCTCTGCTCAGCCCTGCTCAGCACATCAGGAGTGCTGTGTCCACTTCTGGGCTCCTCAGGACAAGAGAGAGATGGAGATCCTGGAGAGGGTCCAGAGAACTAAGATGATCAAAGAACTGGGGCATCTCTCTTATGAGGAAAGGCTTAGGGAGCTGGGTCTGTTTAGCTTCAAGAAGGCTGAGGGGGGAATCTTATAAATTTCTCTAAGTATTGAAAATGAGGTTGTCAGGAGGATGGAGCCAGAGTCTTGGTGGTGGACAAACAATAGGACAAGAGGCAACAGACAGAAACTGGAGCACCTGAACAAGAGGGAGAACTTCTTTACTGAGAGAATGACTGAGCATGGAAGCAAATTGCCCAGAGAGGTTGTGGAGTCTCCTTCTCCAGAGATATTCAAAAGTAGCCAGGATGCAATCCTGTGTAATGTATTTAGGGGACTCTGCTTGAGCAGTGAAGTGGAACTGGATGACCTTCAGCGATCTCTTCCAATTTGTGACCCATTTTGGGATTTTTGCTCCTTCCTTCTCTCTTCTATTCTGCCTTTCCTTTTCATTTTCCCTTCTCTTCTGTGACACATTCAGCTCCACATTACACTATAAATTGGCAATGGAGAACATCTCCCTGTATCCGGCAATTCTCTCCTAAGATTATCACCCTTGGTGACTTCTGCTGAATCTTTGGGTTACACTGTGTTAATTATTTGTGGTATTTCTTCGTTTAGATTTATTTGCTTTTCTTTTTTCCCCCCCTCATTTTTTCCCTCCTTTGTTTTTCCTTTAGAAGAGCTGCAGTTTCATATCTGCACTACTACCATGTGCATCGTGCTACTTTATGGTCTCTTGTTAAAAAAATAGGGGAGTTTGACCCTTGAAGAAGTAGAAAAATGGAAAACATCCATCAAAGAATAACTCTGGAGGACCTAGCCCAGTGGCAGTAGGAAATACAAGATATAATGATGATGAAATACTAAAAAACTGCCAGGACTGTTTTCTCACCCTGAAGGATATTATGTAGGTGGGTCCCGAGCCTTGAGACAACCATCACAACTCAATACACAGTTGGTGTTACTGATGTGCTTTTTTTCTTTTCTTGATGATCTGCAGTTTTGTATTTTTTGAGTATTGTATTCTATTTGCTATTATAATGTTACATGTATAATTATATAATATTTACACTATTAGTGTCCTTAAAAATATTAATCATCTGACCTGAAAAATATCTCGTTTATGAAGAACTCTATTTAGAAAGTGGAATGGAAAGGATGAGGTACCATCAATCATAAATCCAGATACATATGTTCACATGTGTGAATGTGTCATATTTTTAGACTAGTAAATGATCTTTAAATCATACCTTATGTCATGCTTTTCTGTGTTTCTTCACTCAAACGTATCATTTGTAGAAAATATTTGACTAAGCTTCATTAGGTAGAATATTCAAGAGTCAACATGACAGCTTTGGATACCACTTGTGAAATGAAGCAGAAGCTTCCTATTTGAAAGAAAAATATGATCAACACTAACAATGAACTCACCATTTCCTATCCCTTGTTGTCTGCACTGCCTCATCACTCCTTTGTGCCATCAAAAGGTTCAGAGGTTATCTCAGTCTTGTGATCTGGTACATTCAAGGAAAATACAGGATGTTTTGCATGCAGTAAATATAATATTATTGACAAGACAGGAGTATTGCATCCATGTTACCCTGCACTAGAGCTAACATTCAGCTTCCAGCTAGAAGCAAAATAAACCCTGAACCCAGAGAATTCATACTAACCAGTTCAACTTTGTAATGCCTTGTTATATAGAAATGGATTGTTGCATGTTTAGAGTGTTTTATATGCATCTGTTAGTCAATCTTCAAATCACAGGTTTCTGATATATCAGAACCATCCATCCTACAGCGCCTGAGAGAAGGAAAAAATTGAAATTCTAGTTCAGTGCTGGGTAAACACTTCCGTGTGGCCTGACTCCAATATCAGCACTTCATTTTAATGATAACGACAGCTCTGGTGTTCATTCTAAAATCCTTAAATGTACTTAACAACCTGTTTATGCTTGGAGAGCAGTGAGTTTATGAGGACAGCCAAATGAAACAGATAAGAGTATTATGTAAAACCATATTCTGAAATGTTTATTCTAGCAGTTAGTATGCATCTGGAGTAAATTTGTAGACCGTTATCCTCAGGTTTCATGCATTTTAAATAGAGCATATTTATTTTAATTCTGAAGCAGACAATTATGTGGGAAATAGAAAGGTTTTGACAGCACAATCACAAATTAGGCATTGTTTGAAAAGGTATAGTCATCTTAGAATCATCATTAATATTTCATGTGTCTGAATTTTTCCTCCATGCAGGTTGTATGCTGTTTTAGCCATGGATCAGCAGCTGCAGCTATTAAAGCTTTATTTTCATTCAGATATTAAAACTGTTTTTTCAACACAATGGCATCATTTTTCCCCTTATCCAAAAAGACACTTTCTGCAACTAAATCACGGAATCAGAGTCTGACTTAAACTAAGTGTGCATGTGTGTAGGAAGGCATTTATTTATCTTTTTGCCACCATTAGCACTTACAAAATGTCTATCACAATTGCACTTGAAAATATTCATTTTAATTGCCTAGTCACTATTAAAGGCACTGTCAGTTTGATTTTTATAGCTGTGAAATTATTTTTATACAATTTCTAATAATCTTTTCAATCTCATAACGAAAATTACTTTTCTCTGCAAATGCTTTCTCCATAAAACATATTTACTACATGTAGATTTAGTTGACGTGAAAACTCTGCTCCTCCTAATACCAGTAAAACTGTAAAAAATAGTTAAATTTTACCAAAGAGTTTTATAAAGAGATGTAAGGACAGGGACTGGTAGAATTTTAATATATTTTTTCTAGATTTAAATAATTTATTTGAGGAAAAATAATTAAGTTTAATTAAGTTAGTTCTTCAAACCTTTTTTTACTAAATCAGGAGATTTCAGGCTATATTTTGAGATGAGTAAAGACTGATTTTTATCTCTTGACATAAACAGCAGATTAAAACCCAGAAGCGTTTATAGGTAAAAACACACCACACTCATTTTTCTCACTTCCATCATATTCTAACCACTCTTACTACTCTCATGTCTATAAATGTCCTTATAGAATAAGCTAAAACTAGAATATTATGCTTTCTATACACTGTCATAAAAACACTAATCTTTTGTCAATATATGCTGTCCCGAAGCAAGAAGAAGGAATTTTATTGACTAGATTTTTTTCTACAGAAAACAGATTTATGACCTTCAATGAGGGCTCTGAGAAATCTAAAGAAAGTATGAATGCAGGTATGCAACCTGGGGCGCATATTTTTTCATGGTAAATATTGTCAGGAAAACACCCAGATTAACTACACAAGCAGCCAGCAGAGAGGACCATGGGAACACAACTTTTGCTTCAAAACTTTTGTTTTCCTGTCACAAGTAAATTGTTTCAACAATTCAACTCAACTTCTCTCCAACACTTTCTCTCTCTAAAGAACACAGCTTGATTTTATGCTACAGAAGCTGTGACTTTTACCCCTAAGGCACAAAACAACTTTGATAAAGAGGAGAAAATATGAATACATAGGGGACAGAACAACTAGTTCCCTTTCATTAAGAAACTGGCATGCATATAATGGAAATCTCTTGTGGATTTGCACACATCTTGTTCTCAATAAGAAAATAGTGTGCAAGTCTTTTTGAATGAGGAAAAGAATCAGAAAATATCATCTGAGGGCGATGGGTAGCAGCTATGGCTCATCAGCCATCATAAATGACAAGACAGATTTCAGAAATTTGTATCAGCCTGATTTTCTCTTCCATCAGTCAATACAGGATTGATGCTATTAACCATCCAATTCTACAGTACTGAAAGGAAGGAAGAAAAAGAGATATTGACAGTCCTATATATACACCTCTAGCCTTCATTTGCAAATCAACCATAGATTTCAGTAAGGTTGCTGTTAAAATAAGATAGCACCATGTGGGATTGAGACCAGCTTAAACCATCCCAGGGTTAAAAGCAAAACCCAAGCCTCCTCAAAATAAGAAATGCTCAGTGAAGTAGAATATGGAGTAGATTTGTATTTTATTTACAGGTGTATACAATTTAAGAATTTGAATGACAAATCAATGCCTAACCTTAAGGAAAATCATAGAGTGGAATTCTTGAGATGGTATCAACAGATATTCATGTGGGGGTTTTTATGCCAGGCATTGTTATTTTCATAGTCTAGTTGCTTTAAATAATTAAAATTCAGGTCTTCTTTTTAACAATTGCAGAGGGAGGATGTCAGCTAAGCATAAAAGTTTCAAAAAGGTCTGGAAACCAAAGCTCTTTAATGTTCACTGTTTTCCAAATGTCACAGATTTTAGGCCATCTTTTATGAACTCACAAGATGCGTTCAAATTCAGTGAATCCTTTCCTCCATGAATAATTCCCTTGTTGCTTTCCAGAGACCTTGAATTACAAAACATGGTTGTCCACCTAGGGAAGTACCTGCTATGAAAACAATGAAGATTGGCAAGGAAAAAAAAAAAAATTTGTATGCTGTTGTTGTTCTTTCCAGAAACATAAAACTCCCCAGCTATTCACTAGTTACTTTAGAGATGAACTAGCCACTAAACCATCAGGGAAATTAATTATCCACTTGTAGGAATAAACTTCAGGGGGAAAATGTACTACAGTATTTCTAGTGAGACAAACCTACCTGCTTCTAAAGGAAAAATAAACTATTTTCTAGGTATTACAATGTTTGTATAGAATGGGATATTATCTTTCTACAATAAGGCTGGGGGAAAATTCCTGGTTTTACCCAGAAGGTTTTTACTGTGATTTCCTCTTACCAGCTATCTATAGTGGGGCAACAGTTCCACCCAAACATGGTTTCTTATGCAAACTAAAAGTAGAATCCTAAAGAGCAAGGGAACATCATACTGGTCCAGAGTATATTTACCTGCCCTGTTATCGAGAAAAACTCAGTTGAGCACAGAAGTCACAGAAGAAAAAAAATTAATTGGCAATTTAACAGTGACAACTAAGAAAGCAAAACGCCAACAATGGAGGAACTAAGCCTGGTGGAAATTACTAACATGAATCAAACATGATTTGCAAGTACTTCCGTGACTTTAATCAAATTCTAGGAAATGAGACTGGTCCAAAGTTATTTCTCTAATTTTAATTTTCCTGGAACTAGTTTTGAATTCTTGAAAGTAGGGCACACCTGAGGCATGAAAGGTCAAAATTGAAGATAAGTGTATTTGTGCAGCATTACAATTTTAAAAGAACTATCTTTATCTACATTTTTGTAGTATTAGAAGGAAGTAGCTTACATTACTATATTCAAAAAAACTTTCTATGATTTTTCTCCTAAGATTTATTTCCTGCAGTCCTTAGACTTTGTTTTGAATTACTCAGAGAAAACCAACTGATTTAAATTATGAAAACAGGGAGCCACCAGACTGACCTTTTCCCTTAAAAATCTCAACTTGTTCACTGAGCTCAGAGAAACACTGAAGAGTGTAATTGTTTGATCCCTTGACTGCATTTGTAATTTCTTGTGCAAGCTTTTCGGTGTTTCTAAATAGTCATGAACAGGGCTGCAATTCAGCACCTAGCAATGATACTGCCCTTAGTCTCAGCAAAAATAAGTGTTTACCTAGAGCAACACCCCATGGGGGAGCTGTCCTGTACTCCTACTCCCTTATTTTTGTGATGCAAGAAGATTTATGGAGTAGGTAATTTGAGAACAGATAGTGTGAGTAGTGGGAAGGTAGTGGGAAGGTAGAAAGGATGTGTGGCCTAAGGGTTTCTTTAGGGCCTTGTTTTATTTTTGCAGTATAAATTGCTGCTATTGCTATCATCTTCCCCACATGATATCCAGCTGCATAGTGCTAGGAAAGCCTTCAGGAAAGGAGGCCTGTACCTGGAGATCAAACCAGTTTAGCAAGGGGGATGTAAGGTGTACCTTCATTCCCTCAAAATATAGACCTCCCACTGTCTCTCTCTCTGTTTTCAAACCCTGGTATTTCTTTTCCCCCTCATCAAGCTTCAAGGTCTCACTAAGCTCTCCTAGTCCCCAAACTATCCAGCTTTTCTGAGTCTGCCTAGAGGGTAGTGAACACACAAACTCTTCTTAATACACCTACCTAGGCTTTATAAACAGACAGCATCCCTATTTTATGTCAGAGGTAACTGAGACACAAAACCTGAATCTCAGCCAGAGGATTCGTGTTATGGTCTATCAATTTGTCTACATGAAATATTCCATCAAGTTCAGAGTTCCAAATTCAAAACACTGGACTGCTTGGCAAGCAAGATGTGTGCACATGATTGTGTTCAAGTAGCTGAGCCAAGACAGAGTGAATAGGAGCTGACAGTATGAAAGCTAGCTAGTGTCAGCCTTATTCAGCTAAGTTTCTCTGAAATTCTTTAGGTGAACTCTCATGGATCTTATTTGCCTAATATGTTTTTTTTTTTAATATTCTTAGTACAAATGTTATGTGTTATGGAAACTAATCTCTCTTTTGTCTTATATCACCATGAAAAGTAAAGTACATGGTCTTGAACTTAATGGATGATTTTGCCTATTCAATAGGAACATGAGACAGGCCAAATTCTTTGCTGGTTTAGTTTTATTCAGAGGGGGAAAAAAAGTAATAAAAAGAGAATCTAGTGCTCCAAATAAAATACTGTAAAACAAACTTCAATCTCAGTCATTGGAAAACATTGTTTACAGTACAGAACACAAAACATCCTGAAGTGACCATCTATCATTGCTCCAGATTGCTGGAGGAAATAGAAATAAAATGAGAAAAGAGCATGATTTTATTTAATTGCAACTCCAAGATGGTCTTACCACAATCAAAACAAGGCCAATATGATGGAATTTATAGATAGGTAATATTGAAAACATATTTTGAACCTCATTTGATGTCAAGGTACAAAAATCAGATTTCAGATCAATGGTGTAATAAAATGGTACAAAGTAGCTGATGAAAGCTAACTTGGTTCCAACACAGGAATTCAGCATGATAAACATATCACTCATTTCCACATCTGTCACCCATTTTTAAAACCAATAAATCATTTAAATATGGATTTAACTGTTCCTACAAGTTGTTACAGCGTTATGCATTGCACTGAAGGAGAACTTTAACAATAATTCATTTTTCTGAATTCAGAAGTATAAAAAATGAATTAGAAGGTTAAGTTATATTCACGTAATTACTGTTCCCAAACATAACTTACAGTAAAACAACTGGGCTTTTTCTGGCTCACATGTCTATCTTCCCTGGGCTTGAATTTGCCCAGTAGACCCTTATTTTGCACAGGAATGAGTGAATAGTTCAGATTAAAACCTGCCTGAGCAAGCAAAATGATGGAATCTGAGGACAGAATGTAGATATCTGTGAGCTGGATTGGACTGCTACTCAAATGCTGAGGACAAAGCTGAGACTTGTTTCATCCTAAGCACAGCTTGAGCCTCGCAGGGCATGGAAGGAATGTCCTTAATGAGAGCTAAAAAATGCCTGGTGGAATGGTCTTAAAGGCCACTCCAAACCCCCCATGTGAAAATATCCAGAAATGTTGGAGAAAAGCAAAAAGAGGGGGTAATATTAAAAGGCACATATAATTTTCATTCTTGGTCATACTGAAGGAAAGGCTGGCAAAGTCTAAAGTATCACAAGTCCTTGCAAACATAATCGGATTCTGATTTCATTATTAAGTTTGCACAACCTCAATAAGAGAGATTATTAGAGCCTCAGTAGTAAACTCACTTTATGGATCTTTATTTCAGAATTTTAATTCATTTACTCTGGTAAACATTGATCTTTTGCTTCAATATATGTATATATCTAAGAGAAGTTTCTAAGAAGTTCTCCAAAACCTCATTCAGAATTATGCTAAAACTTTAAAATATTGTGATAGTGAATGTAAAAGTGCTTATATATAGGCTTTAACATGCATACATAATAATTTGGTAATATACTAGGTGTAATTAAATTATTTTTAATTTTGCAATTATTGCATTTTTAACTGTTTAGTGTGCTATTCTTACATTGGAATCAGGAAGTCAGTCTAACATTGCAGTGTTCATCACTGTAAGAGCTAGTGGAAAAAATCCAACAATATCTCTAGCTGTTACAATAATGATGTTGGTTTCCTATTCACTATAAGGGTAATTAATGAAGAATTTGGCTGAACTGCACATACCAGGCAGCTAAGGTAATACTCTATGTACACATTTCACTGGAGCATAACACGTAATACAGGGCTTGTTTTCTTATTCCTTCTTTTTAAAATCAATTAGGTCTCCAGACAAGTAAAATTTCAAGCTATAACTATTAGCACTTTGCTGAAGCTGTGTGTAATTTCATTAATTCTTCTGCTAGTGCTGTCCATCTGAGATAGTAAAAATTTCATTAGTCACTGAGTATACTTCATGCATAACAAATGAACAATCAATTAAACATGACTTTTTAAATTCTTTTTTGTCTCATTTCCCCCTAAACTTTATTAATGCTCTACATGACATTTACTCTTCCCTTCAGATTTTAAGTAATTGTTGTTCTTTTAATACAATCCTCCTTTTCCTAGCCTAGAACAAGCTGACAAACTAAAAATTGAAATATTACAAATTATCCCATGGTACTCTTTGTGATATGCTTAGAGATGTAGGCATCTAGATATTGTTTTGTTTCTGGTATCTGATTGCATAAACACCAAAAACATCTATTCAAAATGCTAACACTGACTTATAGTTGAAACAAACCATTAACAAGGAGACAAGTAAAAATTTTGACTGACTCTGGTTGAGAACTAACCTGCGACACTTTGGGTCTTTCTTTTCGCATGAGCTCCTGCCTGATTTTTGTCTTGTGTGGAGCATTTCCACTTCTGTTGAGCAGCAGCAAGGGTCCTCCTTACCCACACTCAGCTCTTCTCATGGCAGTGCATCTCCAGCCATAGAGGAGAGCTCCAGGAAAAACATTCTTTTCTGACACACCTGCACATTACTTGACATGGCTAAAAGATCTTTCACGCTTCAGTCTGCTACAGTGCAATACCAGAGACAGTAAAACACTGAGACTGGCTAATCTGGAAATTAAGACTCTCCACTTCAACAGACCAATTGGTAATGTTGTGTCATTGACATACTTATAATGAGACTGGAAAAAGTGTAATGGAACACAGAGATAGGAGATTCATGTTCAGCCTTCTGAAACTCTTTGAGGATTTTTTAAAATAAGTACACTATTAAGAAGTAAAGCCTCCAATTATTTTCAATATCTGGCACCACATGGATTTACAACAAACTAACCAGTCTCCAAAAGCATTTACCCATGGGATCTAATCAAACATCTTCTCAGAGAGCAGAAAAAACAAGGATGTACTAAGGGAAGGAAGATCCACTTACCATGGACTTAAAACTACGAATACTTAGTTAGAAATATTTATAAACTACTTCAAAACATATCTGCTGGTGTGCAGAACAAATCAAATAGATGTAATGCAGATGAACCTGAACAGTCTACCAGCAGAATTCACTCAAAATATTGAAATAATAGCTAAGGCTTCATAATGTTTGAGTTCAATCATGCATATACATTTGCAATACAACCAATATAAAATATGTGCATCTAGAAGAGAGTGAAAGATATAAGACAATCTTCTCGGTGCAAAACATCTTTAAACTCTTTCCATGTAAATTTTTCATTTGTCCTAGGTGCACTTTGGTTAAACTTCCCTAGGCTGTAAAACTGGTCTTCATGAGCTACTTGCCATTAATGTCCCACTTCTCACATTTTTTAGAATGAGTCAAATACAAAATGTGCCTTGAATGAAAAAAAAAAATGATATCTTCATTTTACATCCCAGTTAAAAAACACTGGAAAAATTACATATAAGGATCTTCAATGTCATAAAAGAAAGTTACTTTTTAAGGAGTTGATGATAAGATTGCTCTGCATATACATATATTCTATCATTCTGCCAAAACTGGCAGCTCATTTCATTTTCAACTCTTCTGAACTGTAAATGCACAGATTTACAAGAACAACTGAGGGGTCTGTGAAGTATCCATCCAAAATCAAGCAACCCCACTTCACATAAAATTATTCTATTTACTTGTAATAGAATGCACATCTTGCTCAGTCATGGAGAAGCTCCCTCTTTCCTCTCCTTTCTTCCCTCTACAAAATCTTATCCTTCCACTCTCTGGGAGGAAAGTTTTGCCCAGGGTGAACAGAACAATTGCCACACAGCAAGATAGGTATTTGAGACAACATCTGGCAGAAGCACCCTGCCCTTTGCTGCTATTCAGTGAACATCACAGAGGCTCTTCTGCTAGGGAACAAGGATTCTTCACGCAGAAAGACTTTTTTCCTAAGTGGAGATATGAGGGATGTAGTGTTGCAAGAGGCATTCAAAAGTCTGAAGGGATGCAGTGTTGGTAGAGGAGGTGCTTCTGGAAATTTAGCCTACCTGCTTTAGTCTGTCACTTTCTTAGATTCATTGTTATTCCATAAAATAGTAAGCAGAATACCTTTAAATTCTGGTCCATCAAAATTACTTATGTGTTATTTTAACCAGCTATATTATAAAACCTACAAAGAAGAGGAGTCATCTTCAGCCTTCAGAACAAATATTTCCTGAGGAGTATTGAGTCCCCTGACTGCAATTTTCAAAAGGGATGTGAATAATGCAGCAGTTGTGCATTATTCTTAGTGCTTGTTTTTAATCAAGGGGACCTAATTTTAGTTCAGAATTTTCTTTCAGAAACTAACTAGGGTTCCCTGTGAGCTGCTGCTAAGCACAGTTTCTATCACCACCGTCACTAATGCTACTTTCTGGAAAGCTCTTTGAGTCACTGTCTAAAGAAAGAAAAGACAACATATTTTCATCCTATTCTGGTCTGATTAAAGATAACATGAAACACCTTCTAGTAGCAGTAATTTATTTCAGGAAATGAGGAAGGGATAGTTCATTTACTAAATTTTACTTTTCTGCTGAAGTGAGGATGGGAAGAAAATGCTATCTATTTGAACATATTTCACATTTAAGGGAGAAGAGATGAAAAGTTCATTATGTTAACCAAATAAAATGGTAAAAGTGGAATACTGCAATAGGAAAAGCCTGACAACCGACAGCCCTGAACTATGCTGTGTGTTCTGCATTAGTTTAAACATACAGCTGGTAAATGGGATCAGGGAAAAAGAACACAGACCATGTAGGTGATATAAAGGGTAACAATTCCTCATCACAAGAAAGTTAATACAACTAAGGAAACTTTGTTGTTCATACCTGGGAGTAGTGCAAAGGGAGGTTTGAAACATTTAATCAGAAAACTTGATGAAAGTAAAGATGTAAGCTCTTCCCTACATGTTAAAAATTCCCACTGACTTTGATAACAGCTTCGCATGAGCAAGTGATGCAAGTCAAGACATGAATTTACATGCTTAGGGTAAACACAAGAGTGTGGGAAAGCTTTTGTTGCTCCTCACAAGGCAAAGTAGCCAGTGAGTCACAGTTCCCACATTTAATGTGAGCCTCCTCCCTATTGTTAAGAATCAACTTACTCTGAAAGAAGTGTTTGGACATAGTTGCATTTCCCCTGTCTCAGACCACCATCAATTCATCCTAGTGAGGAAGGACACCACATCTATATCTCTTCCAATTACTTTGTAATGTGAGGTGAAATGAGTGCAGTATTCTGTGGGTAATATAACTTCTTATGACTCCTTTTATTCCACTATTTTGCACAGTGTGAATACAAATTTAAAGTTATGGTCTCTAATATGCAGTTTTAATCAACCCTTAATCACTTTTATAAAATGTGGGGTTAGTAAAGTTTTAGCTGCATGTATTATATCAGTTCTAAAACCCAGTATCATTACTTCTTTCACCTGTAATAATTTTGGATGAAATAAAACATCACATAGTAGAATAAAATATTCATACTTTTTTCCACCTAGATTATCACTCCAAAGGTACTTGAGGGCTGTTATTTTTGTTGTATTCCTCCAAAAATTAAATTGAAGATGTTCCAAACAGATCAAGTGCAAACAATATGTGTGTCTATGTATAGTACGTGATATTTAATTGCCTACTACAGGGAATAAAAATAGTTTTCTTCCAGATGGGACAATTCCTATGCTATCCATATTCATACTGTGCCATTTGCTATAAGAAGTATTCTAGGATCTACAGACTGTAGGGACAATAATTCCTTTGTACTTCCTAATTTTAGTTTTAAACCCTTTGGCAATAAATTTTATACATTTCATTTTAAATGCTACAATACTGATGGGAGCATAAACATATCTATGTATTTGTGATTAGTTCCTTTTTTTCTATTCCCTTACTGATGTAAATGCTTTGTTTAGTTTATGACTGCTGTTAGATTATCCTTGTAGTATGATTCCCTAGCTTTACAACTCCAGTTGGCCTAGTCTCATCAGTAATTTTACCCACAATTCATCTATTTTTCAGTCCATTTGAAAACATCTACCATTTAGGGTTAGAGTCAACTTGCTAAGTTATCAACAAAACATTTTCTAGAAGATTATGCTATTTTTTAAAAACATATAAAACTGGTATGGAATTGTTGTGATATAATTCATTAATTAGTGGCAATGTGGTAATTTATTAAATTTTCTTAAGGACAAACCAACCCTTTCCCTATCTTTCAAAGTTAATTTTGTGCAGAAACAGACCGAGGTTTCAAGTGCAAAAAGAACCTCTGGATAACAGTTACTGAGTCATGTACACATCTAAGTTGCTTTTATATGAACAAGGAGAAGGGCTAAAAAAAGTGGTGCAAGCAAATATTTTTTGAAAGATTCTGATTGTAAGCCTGTTGGCTGGAGCTTGGTTTGATGATATCCCAGGGTAGAACAGCTTGGAGTGATATTATTCTGCATGAACCTCTGTCAGATTCCCACAAATAAGATCACAAAACACAGCAAAAATCACAGCAGGGCCAGCAGCATGTCACCTGTGAGAGCTAAAGCCTCTGAGCTGGCTGCTTCTACCAGGGACTTTATACTTTTTAGCTAGTGCTGAAGAAACCAATGAAGGCCAAAATGGGCTGGTAGCTATGCTCACTAATGTTCCCTGACACTTTCAATTTTAAAATGCTGATTTTAGTACTTTTCAATTTGCCAATTGGTAGACATTTGGGCTTAAATGTTCCTTAGTGTCTGCTCTGAGGTTGTTAAAATGTGTTAGAATGCCTTTTTTGCCAAAACAATCCAGTCATTTCTGAGAATGAGGCAAAAGATATGTTTTTTCACTCATGATAGAAAATCAAAGAGGTGGGAGGGAAGATGATAAGGAAATAACTTATTTAAATAGTTAATATAATTTAAAGCTGTAGACTGATATTTGGCAGCTGGGGATAACAATGTGGGATGAAAGTTGAAATTTGGCTTTCATTGCCACTTTAAATTATAAGGCTTGGAAAAAAAATATTCGGGCTCAGCAAAGATTTCTTAAGTCTTATGCAAAGAATATTAGTTCGGCAAGGTGTTGAGGGGTTCAACTTATGGCTATGTAACATTTTTCTTACATATGCAGTTCTGTGATATTTTAAAGCCAGAGGCACAAGTAGATAAAGTGAACCAGGTCTTCTGAGTTCAGTAGTATTAACACCTACTTCAGCCATGAAGTGGCAAATGAGGAGTTTCAGGGAATTGCTGCAATGAAAAACAATGTTAAAGGGATCGGGAACTGGGAGACTACAACTCTATCATGTAAAAAGAGGATAAAAAGTAGGATTTTTATTGGGGAATGTGTCACGAATTTAAGGAATAAAGATTGTACTTGATGTGATGTAGAAATGGAGCTTAGGTGAGAACCAAAATCTTTGAGAGATGATAAGGTCAGCCAGTAAAGTCTTTGAAGAACTGGCAGGACAATCTGTGACAATAAAAATGTACTGTCTCATTGGAACTTAGAAAGGACCACAACACTCCTGAACTGCTCCATTACTATATGAGCGGAAGTTTCTAGTAGTCTGTAAAATGATTCAGTATTTCCATTCATAGACATCAGTATTCTTAATAAATGCGTGGGACGCGTTTCTGGTGGCATATTGCAATTACTTATGGTGGAGATCCAAATTTGGTAGGAATTGAGTAAAAGTTTCTTGAGCAACCTTAATTGTACAATCCCTATGAGCATACATGAAGAAAAAACAATTATTACATAACATGCTTTTTTTTCTTTCAGGAAGCATACATCAAAACAAGACTGTACAGTACAGCAAAAATTGAAGCAAGAATGGTTGAAGCAAAGATGATGGGAAGCAGGGGAAAATATGGAAAGAATGGTTTAATTAGATCAGTCAAGGTCACCTTGGAGAACAGAGTAACCCTCTGCTAACTTTTTACAGGTGGCCACAAGCTAGGTGTTCACCTGTTTCCCACTTCCTGACTTGAGAGTGTGGTCTGCTTTGCAGAAGTCCTTTTGGACTCATACAGTGGCAGCTGAAGGTAATTGTGGAATATGTTTGAATATAGCAAAAGCTGTACAAAGACAATTTTTGTAAAAAAAAATATGCCTTACTTGTCTTAGAAAAGCATAGCTGAAACTTCAACCTCAAAGAAAACTCTTGGGCCATCAGTCCTTTTCCTATTTGTTCTCTGGCCAGACAAGGTTATTGGAGTAACTCAATTTATAACTGGGAAGAACTCAGAAGTCAATTTTATAGTGTGTAGATTTTCTATACTGATTACCCAGAGAACATCAAGTAAAATGACTAAGATATAGACAGTTTTCTTCCTTTATCTTTCTAGAAGAAGAAATGTCTGAGGTGTTTTATTTTAAATTTTTAAACATGATTGATTCTTAATGTATGTGGTTATTTGCTTTAGAGTAAAAAAATTTGAATAGCAGAAAGGGGAGAGCTAGAGATTTCTTCAGGTTGTACACAGTTTTACACAAAGCTTAGGACAAGTCTGTCCCAGTTTAAAGACATTTCTGTTTTCTAAAAGAACAGACTCAATTTGAAGCAGCAATATTTCACATCTTGTCCATATCTTCACCTAGAACTTCATGATCTATTTTATCAGTACACTATGTATGGTGGTGTGCATCAAGTCATGATATTCCTTCTCCTCTTTCTTCTCTGGCTAGATTGCCATAGATTTTACACAGTCATGTTTCTTTCACATCTAAAATTTAGCACTTCAAAGGGAAGGAGATTTAATTTGATGATGAAAAGGAACTAGACTTAGCTGAGCAGTCTACTCTCCTGAAGAGATACACTGCTATGGTGACATATATTTGAAAATCCCAAATGCTGCAGACTTTGGGGCCATATAAATGGCAATGATGCTGCTCAACTGGAACAGATAGACGATAATTATTCCTGAACAGGGAAAATACTCAACTATGTAATCTTGACCTCTATTCTACAGGGGAAAAAAATTGAGACAAAGTAAGAGAGATAAATAAAAGCTGGTGTTAGAAGGAAAGTTTAGACAAATTTGTCATTTGTAAAATATTCTACTGTTGGATTGGTTTTTATGTCGGCATAAATTTTCTTTGATTATTGCCAACACAATTGATATCAGAATCGTGAGACTAAAAATTATTGAGAATATTGGAGTAAATCAGTATAGCATCCATCATTTTTTAATAGAGTTTTAAATGGGGTAAATAAAAAAAATTTGCTAATTAATTAATTAATTAATTGTGATCACTAGAAATGAAAGCAGTTTTAAAATAGCAAAACTGAAATATTTTACAAATAAATTAATGGATATCTCTACAAAAATGTGATCTATATAAATTCCAGGATAAGAAATGTAGACATGAAGAACATAAGATAGTGCTGTAGACTATCAAGCTAGATAGAAAAAGGGTAACGGAAATGCAGAGAAAAAGAAAACAGAAGACTCATATAAGAGAGCAGGCAGATTTGTCACATAGAAGAATAAGGCTGTGAGAGTAATGCCATAACTTTAGAATGTGACAGCCTTAAAGATGTAAGCAGGAATTGCATATGAATTCTCACACTGATCTTTTAAAAAGATGGAAAATATTACATGTATTGGAGGGGAAAGGGTAAAAAAATAATGGGGTCCTCTATAGAATCACAAGTTCATATTTGCTTATAGAAAGATATCTGGAAATATACCAAAAACACTGTTGCTAACAGTAATTTGAACTTCCCAGAGATATACTGCAAAACAAATGCTAAAATAGAATTAAGGTTTGTATTGTCTTGGACTCAGTAACCAACAAGTTTGTATGCCTGAAAGAAACATATTTTATTATTGCTGACTTTGGTAACTAACAAGCATGTTGCATAAAAACATAGGTGTAGAAAATAACCTTGGGAAGAAAAATCATTAGATAATTCACTTTAAATTAAATAAAAGGAAAACCACCAACCAGTCTTTAAAGCTTCGGATTCAAAGTGGAGACTTCAATGAAATAATCTTCTCTTAAGTAAATATATATATATATATATATATATATATATATATATATATAATATATATTATATATATATAATATATATTATATATATTAATTATATATATAATATATAATATATATTATATATATTGATATTCTATAGATAAAGGGGAATTCAGATGAAGTGAAAAGAGTGTCTAGGAAAAGGGGATAAGAATTAAGTAAGGTCTATGCTGAAGTTCAATTTTCAGTGAAGCTGCAGGGATGATATGGGACAAAAATGATCATTTTATATGGAGAAAAACATGCTTACTACTTAATGTATAAAAACTGAGATGAATTGCTGTCCCAGAGTCACAAGAATACTGGCACAATGTTGCAGGTCCTCTAGCAGAGGGACAAAATCCATCAAGTTCCAGAAAATGCCAAAATAGAGAAAAAATATTAAATGGTACACATATTTAAGACACTAAAACAGGCTTATCCTTACAACCAGGGCTCTGTCTGGGCAATATTTTACAATAGGAAAGAATGAAGGCACAGAGGTACAGCAAAAATGTTATAAAATGCAGCCTCATTTTGACAAAGATAAATTGTGCCAGACTAATCTGATAGCCTTCATTGGGGAGATAATTGCTTTTCTAGACAAGGAAAATAGTTTTAATCTAGATATAATCTACTTGGAAGCTGGGAAAATATTTGATGCTTAATTGGAAATTATTATTTAAACTAGAGAAGATTATTATTGGGATTGGAACTGAGAAGTGGATAAATAGGAAAGTGACAGATCACTGACAACAGCGTAGCACAGGGCACCTACCGTGAAATGCATGATCTGTCCTTAGACTGATATTAGTGTTTTCAGCTGTGATCTGTGCTTAAAAATGAATAAAATGCTGATGGATTCCTCTAAAGGCATGAGTCTGAGAAGCTTCACAAGTCCTAAAGAAGAAACAGTCTCACATACAGGAGGGTTAGTCTGCTGTATTTCCAGAGGAATTTCAGGAAGACATTCAGAGATCTAAACAATTATCTGTGCTGAAACCTACAATGGTTTTGGTGTTGTATCTCCATGAATATGTACATTTTGCATCAGTCACCCCCATTAACTTTGGAAAAATTGCACCTATAGAAACTAATTACAGAGTAGCAGAAGTGGGATTCTGATTACAGAAAATGTTATAAAATAGTTCAGTAGACACATTAGCAATTGCATTTCATTCCAATTCAGTTTAATTATGTGCTTTCTGCTTTTTGTACTGCTTTTACTGTAAGACATTTTCTGCCTTGTTTAGGATTTTTTTGTACTGTAAGAAATAGCTTTCCTTTCCCTTTTTTTAACCTATAGTTGAATTGACACCAATTCTTAAAGCAAGAAGGCTGGCCAGTAGCTAACTCAAAAGAAGAAAACAATCAATGACCGATAGGAAACATAACATATAGCTAATAAAAAAATGCAATAGCTAGTCATACTCTTGGAATCTGGTTTTATCATCATTCATTTGGCAGTACACAAAATGTCCCACTAGGAGTGAAGCAGGAAGCTGCTGTTTGCTTGAAACAGGAATGTAATTGCACCTGAAGAAACATTACAGTTCCAGGAGCCAGCTGACTAGTTTCAACTGACCAGCTATTTATCACACTCTTTAATTTTACCCCAGATATAATTTGTAAATTGTTGCTATTTAATATTACTTGAGATTAGTTTAAATAACTGATCTGCTTGCATTTGACCACTTTGTATGTTTTCTTGTTGCTAGCAATAATATTCCTTATACACTTCTGTTGACTGTGTGATGATTTCATAGCAACTATACTGTCATTATAAAGTTATAATCCACAATAAGTAATTTTGAGAAATAATGTTAGGATTCATTAAGAATTTAAATAAAATCAACCTTACTATCGAACTACATATCAAGTGCAAGGTGTTAACATTTATTTTGATCTATCTCATAATTCAGAAACCCTAAGAATAACAATATTGTCACTTTATTTCCAAATTTTTAAATTTTGTATATCTAGCTTCCAAAGACTCTTAATATTTCTAATCCCTTAAAAATACTTATGATTAGCAGTTATCTCTTTTTTTGCTATAAACATATGAATGAGACTACAGGTCAGATTAAAATCAAAGGTTAGCTTGAAAGTATTACAATGAAACCCCATGCTACTTTAACAAGTGACATTTAGAATAAATCAACATAGTTCACAAATTTGATTAGATTTTAAATAGTGTGTATAAACAGCTGTAGCTGAAGTGTCTCACCTGATATATACATATTGGTGCAACATCCATAGGAAATGCTAGAGCATTTCTATGATTTGTCAATCAGTTGTCCAAGCAACTTTTTCAAATTAAAGGCTACTGTCTGAGTATTTTTGGGATGCTTAACTAGTATATAGATAGATTTAGATAACGATGTCGATATAGTTATAAACAAGAATATCACGGACTCCTTGCTGCAGAAAAAAACCTGATAACTTATCAGGTAATCTATGGAATCAATTGTTTGTTCAGTACAGTGATATAGTTCACATTACAAATAAATTCCAGATATTTAAGAATATTTCTTTAAAAATAAACCAAAAATTGTTAAGTGGATTAAAAAAAAAAATTATAAATCAGTTTTGCTCAAGTCGATGATTTTTTTTTTTATATTCATCTTTCTTTTTAAATTAGAGAATACTTTCTGCAGGAAAATGGCCCTTATCAATAAAATCTAAAAACATTTATTTGATGCAGAAGATAAGACACATGCATATAGATTCATGGAGGTGTACTGTAACTGACTGTCATAAACAGGTCACTCATTTATATGCACTGTAGTAGTGACTTCCAAAGCACCCCAGTAGAGCTAGATGCCCAGTTAATTTTAATGAGTATTAGGCTTCCAGGCCCCTTAGGCAGCTTTCAAAATGTCAGCCTATAATTACAAACAGCTTGGACGAAAGCCCATTGAATTTAATGGAAAGTCTCCCATTGATTTCAATGAGCTTTTGGATCATTGACTTTCTTCTTTCCACAAATATTTCTAAAGGCTTTGGATAGTAAATACCACATACTTTAGAAATACTACAATGAATATAATATCTTCACTTTTCAGTATATTTGCAAAGTAAAAGAAAACCAAACCAAACCAAAACTATGAGAAGCCATAAAACTGCAGAAGTATTATAAAATTTGGTGGGAAATGTAAGGAAATGGAATATTAAAGAAAAGAAATTCCACTTCTGAGCTGCTCAAGACTGTTTTACAGAATTGTGTAAGCTGACAAAAGCAAATGAACCAAAACAGAGACTTTTGCAAGGAATGACTGACTTTGAGGAATGTAACTGTTGGTAAGGAATGTTTTTAAGGTTCTGAAAGTTTAAGACTTGTTCCTTTCAACATTTTCTAAGTAATGAGTCTTTGCTTCAGTTTCTTCTACTTGGAAGTTTAATTGTAGAAGCATGGGTTACTAAAAAGAATTTTTTGAAATTATTGAAAGAAAAGTGACCAGAAAGTGTAAAGTTTAACTTAGCATGACAGAGAAACAGTTTCCTCACATAGAACTCATCAAAAGTTTACCTGTCTCTATCACTAAGCTGTATTTTAACTAACACATCTACCTTTCCATACCTAGATATTCATGAGTCATTTTGCTACAGACACACTAAAAGCCTTAGGCATGATTTGTTGGTAAAGTCACAAACAAAGGTTATTATACTGTGGAGGTTCTCGTGAGACAGCAATCCAAGCAGGTGGCTCAGCCCCAGGAACACAAAATGAGACCACGACACCTGGTTTATCACCATGCTATAATAAAATGCTGGTGGCAGCCAAAAGCAGAGTCCCAAACAGAGGGTTCATGTGTGGAAGCAGAGAGAGTCTTACCTACTTTGGAGAAAGAATTAGGAGTCAAGAAATAGCAGGACATAGGGTGAAAACACCATCAATAATAGTTAAATACAATTAATGTAGAAAAGCTATATTAGAAGAGTCATATATTTCATATAGTCACAGTGAGAAATCACTCATTTGGAAATTAGCTAATATTAGGGAACATAGTACATAGTAGTGGGAGGGAGGTAAGGAGACACAATCTTCCCTTGACACAAGTAATTTTGAGAGCAGATAATAAATAATGTAACAGACAAATCTAAACACTGTTCCTTAAACTTAGCCTTATGATTAGCTTTGTCTTATAATTAGCTCATGCAAAAGTACACACACATGCACACTAACACGCACACACATGCACAACACACACAAACAGATGAAACTGCACTGAAACACAATTATTGCAATGACACAAGTTGAGCTGCCAAACCTCAGGGATTTAACCAGGATTTAACTATCATTTCACATAGTTGTAAGAGGCCCTGAAGCTATAGCTCTACCCTACACAAAATGAAATGCAGATCTATTAAACTGAAACTCTGGACTCGAATTTGCCATGTTGTGGAGCATTCCAGTAGTGCAGGAGCAGATAAACCTGAACTAAAACTTCCCCCCGGGGTGTGCACAATGAGCTTGAACTGCAAATGGGCCTTTAGTCCTGGCAACCATGTAGAGAGCCAGTGTGAAATCTGGAAAATCATAGGTAACTGGATAACTGTTTCTCCACACCTGCTCTTTCAGTCTCTAGACCAGCTCCTGCTATGTCACCCCACTTTCTAGTGTAGGCATGGCCTTGGAAATCCATCCATACAACTCTTAATCTGATTGGCAATTAATTTATGCTATTGCACAATGTTCTGCATGAACGTCAATGGAATTCTTTCTCTCTTGGATAGACGTGCTGAAATTGGCTTTCAGTTTAACCCTTTCACAATGTGCTCGTAATGGCTTTACATCAAGAACAATAAAAGTGAAAGAAATAATCTACTTCTACATTGTTGCATTTTACCATTCAAATAAATGAGATATTAATTCTAAACATTTAGACAGTTAAAAATACAAATTTATTGAATTTTTAATATTTCTCTTATTTAATCATCTAAGTATTGGTTCTGATGTTTTGTCTCTTCCAGCTGAAAAAAAAAAGTTTCTTTGTCTACATTGTGTGTGTGTTTATGAGTGAGAAAGAGAAAGATATGTTTTCCAAGTGTCTATTTTCCATTATTTAGGCAGAGGGGAAGCACCAAACTCAGATTTGTTTTGCAGTATCTTCACTTCTACTATTCAGTCAAGATTATTTTCCTGAAATACAGCAGATTTCTACCTAATAAAAAGTTATTAAGGAAAACAAATATAAAATCACCATGTCTTGAAAATCTCCCATCCATTCACAATAAATCACAGGGAGAGAAGTGAAGGCATTTTACTAGAGATTATTTTTCTTCCAAGATAGAAAGTTGTATGTTCACATAATTACCTCTTTGCAGTAAACTGTCAATTTTGACATATTTTTTTTAAGAAAATCAGATGACTATAAAATCAGGAGTTCCAAACATCATAAAATAATATTGTTATATTTATATTAAAAGACTGCTTTAAAATTTATAACAGATAGTAATAATAAAAATAAAATATGCAAGTAAGTGATGAAATTTTGATTTACATAAAAATGTAACATATGGTTACTTAAAGGATATTTTCCCCAAAATGATTCATTAGTAGAAATTGTTCTATTTCTTGCCAGATCAGAGTGAAACTATATATAAAAGAATTTTATGCAATACAGAAATTCCAGATTCCTTCAGGCATATATTTTAATTGCTGTCTATTTAAGAATACATTGTTTTAAAACACTTACATGAGAAAATTTTTTGTGTGCCTCATAATTATTTGAAGTTTATGTATCAGCGTATTAGTTCTAGATGCAAAATAGCAGCTGCTGATCATGGCTTCTAATAAGTTATTTTGTATTTTGGTTTTTTGGTTTTCTGTACATTGTATTCATGGGCCAGAGTGTTAGTATATAGTGTCCTTTTGCAACAATGTTCTTGCCACTAAATTCCTTTCTACCTACTCTTCTCAGTTTAATGATTAAAGTTTCCATGAAGTGGAAGTGATTACACTGGACACGCCATCCTGCAAGAAACAGACACAGGCAGTGGACCAACCATCCATACAGATGATGCAATGTAAACAAGTGATTCAACATCACATCTTGACATCTGGCTCTTGACATTATTATGTAAAATCAAGTGGAATCCCAATGTCCCACATATTATATTTGATCTAACAATCTTACGGAATTTTAATTGAATTGATATTGTCACACAAATCAAGTTATTCAGTTTATGCAGCTTTTTCTTTTCACTCTCAATTGTAGAGACTTGCCTACTCATTTGGTCCTCAACTTATTCCTTATTTTACATGTCATTTTCAAATGTGATTTTATTTTGGTTATTGTCTGCTAACTTTTGCTGATTTTTTAATCCTTAACCTAGGCTTTATTTGTGTAACACAGACAGAATGTTTTCAAGTTTTCATCATGAATAATTTCAATTAGCCTATTCTCTTTTCACTTCCATATCCTAAGTTCAAGAATTGGTTCCACTTTGTATCTACAGCAGTTCCACATTGTGTAGGCTCCAGTTATTCCAAAAGTTTCTAATAAAAAAATCCCTTGCAAGGATTTTCTTTCTTTTTAGTATTAGAGACAGGAGGAAAAAACCATGGCAGCGTCCGCAGTAAGATTTAAACTCAGTCATTCAAATACCTGGTTATCATCCCTCTGAGCTGCTCTTTGCTATCACCAGAGCTGTTATGATCTTGACATCTTTATCAGATACTACTGCTTGTGATATTGGTTGTATATTATCAATCACGAGTCCAGTACTCTGTGTGTATTCCAAATTGTGTGCAGTTCATAAAATCTAGATGTGAAATTGTTAAATTATATCATGTATAAAAAGTGCTGTTGGAGCTCTTGATATGCATTTCAATAGTTTTCTGGAGTCGACTTCACTTTTTTCAAAAAAATATTTTCTTGTTCTGTCAGTCTACATCCATTATGACCTAACCTCCTTACTCAAATGACATTGGTTGGAATTTTGTAGAATTTAGATAACTTGGTCTTCTCCAATTAGACTGGTCCTTTCTGGAAAGTCTATTCCTGATAAAAAAAGAAATTGCAAAAACAATACCTGAAGATTTTAAATAAGAGGTAAATCTTTTATTTTTCATCATATTGGCAGGTAGCATATTTTAATTGATTAATTATTAGAACGCCTGTCTCTGCATTTTCTAGCTAGTGTTATGTCTTAAAACTAGGGTGTCATTTACTATTTTCGACTTTAAAGAATGAATTTTTTTCTTTCTGAAGAAAATTCTACATGTAGAGATTAGTGTACTTATGTGAATTATAAGACATTACAATTCCTTATTTATAAAATTCATACTCTATTCCCCCAGATACCTAGACCATATGTATTTCTTTTGTCTTACTAATGTCCAGCCATCTAGAGTTAACAATTTTTTCTTTCTTATGAGCTCCCCACAGTTTCCTAGGTCTTCATAATTCATTGTCTTTATCTATCTATTAACAATTCATAAATGAGGGTATAGTTATGAGCAACTTAGAGAAGGGAAAAAGACCTCAGTGTCTTTAACTATTTCATTTTAGTGTTCAGGGTCAGAAAGAAAAAATATTTGTAATATAAGTCAAATAAATATCAAACAAACAAGAGAAAGAAAATTCTTCCTCACTGCCACTTCACTGGTGGAAATTTTATGTCTGCTCATTAATTTACAATTCTCTTGCAAGAGAATTCAGGCAGAACAGTGGCATAAAAGAAAAAATGTGTCATAGTACAACAACTGAATATATACTCAAAACATCACTATGTTGTGTCTGGACAAGTGACTGAAGTATTCTTCAAATCAAACATTTTATTTAGAGCTGACTTTTGCTCTAGTTTTATGTATTAGATAAACTTGTATCATTTGTTTGATGACAACTATATCTATATAGTGTTGTCATTATTTTTGGTGCAGTCAGTCCTTCAGACAGAGATTTGGAGACACTTCATCTCATCTCAAAGAGGTAGAAAAGGCAGGTTTATAATTAAAATATAAGCTTTTGTGTTGAAGTTGTTTTAAAATTCTATTGAGACCAGTCTGGCAATCCTTTCAACCCTTACTGCTATTTAGCAGTGGCCAAACTTGACATGGCAGTTCTGGGTGGGATGATATTTCAGAGGAGCTGTCTATCAAATCCTTAATATTTAACAATGAAACAACTGAGTGTCCTACAGCTGGCTGGAGCCAAAATAAGCCTCTATACAAAGTAGTGAGGGATGGAGGAGAGCTACATTCGGTTCAGCAGTGAGAAGACACTGTTTCCACTCCATGGGCTGCTGGAGAGCCCAGCATGTGTGAGAGCGAGATTCCTCACCCTGCTTCAGGCAGACGTGGAGGACTGGACTCAAGGATCTCCAGCACAGTTATTTAAGCAGTGCAGCACCCTCTGAGACTACCTGTATGCATGAATCAAGAAATGGAAAGGCACTGCCAGTTTTAAGGATTCTCCTTAAACTGCCAGTGAAATGCATCACATTCTGAAAATGTACATTGTGAGGGCAAAACCCTTTTCAAAACTTGTCTTTACCCTTTTTCATTGAATGGCAACACTGATGAAAATGTGAAACAATAAAGCACTGCTTTTAGTTGATAGGCTATGTTAAGATTGATACTAAACTTATCATTCACAGCTGAGTCTCAATTACGCTTCCTGTGTAATTTCAAAGTCTGCAGTGTTTCCAAGTCTAGATTTTCGTCCAAAATTGGGTTTCACCTGTATTTACCTGTCTAGGATGAAATATGCTCTAGAAGTACAGCTGGAAAATTGCTTCTAGACCAAATTATTTCAGAGTCTGATTTCCCCTCTGTAACTAAGACAGTTTCTCGAAAAAAGCACTAGCCCCTGATTAAATGAAGAGAGGGACAGAGTAACATAGTACAAACGTATATACCAGGAAGAGATTTCAAAAAATAGCTTAGAATTCATTAGGAATCTAATCAATTTCTCTACTGGGAGATATTAAGAGTAGGATTTCCAGGACATTGTAAGTAAGTTAGCATTTCAAATTAATTGAGTGTTATACCTCATTGCAGTTCTTTTAAAAATCTCAACTATATAAATTAGGAATTATTAAAACCTGAGATAAAATAAAATAGCATATTTATTGCATTTTCTTCATACTGTCAAATAGACTTTGTTGATAAAGTCTTTAAAAAGCTTTAAAAAATGGAAAAATTAGACTGTGCTGTCTCAGTTTAAGAAATCAAATATTCAAAATGTCAAACTGAAGTACAAAACAGCCTGAAAGTGAACAGAAACACTGGCAGCCCTATATAATCTGTCAACGATTCAGTCAGGTTGTGCAAAGATCATACCCATGGCTTGGATGTAGAAATAATGAAGTGACTTGTGGGTAATGCAAATATAGAGCTGGTCCCTTTCCTAAGTCATGCACTGTTATACACTGACAAACTATTTCTGACAGCAGCTGGATTCAAAAGTTGCTACTTTCTCAAAGACTTCGCACCTGGTAACTCCATATTTGTGGAATTTCTTTTCAGTTTCTCTGCATCTGGACTTTGGGTGCACTGTATTTACACTAGTTCTAGAGTAGAATTCGATCTGACATGAAAGATACTCGTAGATCCTCCTGATTCCAAGCTCCCTCTGTCAAAAGCAACCTGGAAATTCATGACAGCAGCCTTCTCACATCTTTTAGATACCCAGTTATCTGATGTATCCATTGTCTGATTCATTCTAATTCCCCATTATCTTTAGAAAGTAGCAACCTGTACACATGAATTTTCTCTGGAAAAGTACTAATAGTTTAATTTTAATTAATATATTTTATAGACAAATTTAAAATACTAGATATTTTAACATCCTTACCATTCTTTTTCAAGATGACACTTCTCATACAGAAGATAGTGCTATGTATTTGACGGGGACCATCATGTCTTTTTCAAACAAACTACACTTAGCTGGGAGCAAAAATCCTGAAATTGCATAAGGTTGTCAGAACAGGGCTGGGATAAAATGCAAATAGTCTAATATGTAGTTTGTGCTCAAAGGGGCTAAATGATAAGAAATTCTTGAGAAATTAATTAAGGGTTAACAGTAAAACTGCTTTTCATACTGTTACTGAAAATAAATCTAGTACCATCAGTAAATCAAATTCCAGCAGGCAAACAGACTAATCTACTGCTTTCAAAGAATGTAGGATAAGCCCTAGGAATTTGAACAATTCAAATATATATAACAGAATGTTAATAAATAATGTAATTTTCATGATCTTCTCTTTTGATGGCAGCTATTTGCCATGCCCAGTGTTAAAGAGAGGAAAAGACCCTCAGAAAAACCTATAAATTATTGTTCCCAACATGTTGGAATTCCAGGGTCAGCCTATGCACATTATGGTACAGTAAATCCTGAGCATGTAAATTTTAAAGAGCTCACTTACTTGGCACTAACTCAGAGATAGTTTAAGTTAAAAGGCTAGCTCTGCTCTCAATTATGCACCTGTTAAACAGAAGTCTTACAGCCCTGAGGTAGTCTCACAACATGAACCAACCAATATCAAAATCCTTGGATTTAGTTTAGGGCTTATCTGAGGACCTTTTTTATAGTCTAGGAGAAATCTGTTTTCACAATAATGTAGCAGATCTTCTGTGAAATTAAGTTAATTTCCAGTTCCCTCATTAAGAAATTATCAGTTAGGAAAATGCCTATAGGTATATCTAGGCTGCAGTTCAGTACAAAACCAAAAAATATGACTTCATCTTTATTTTCCATTTGACTTTGATGGGAATAATCCCATGAACAAAGCATGTGCCCAAGTGTCTTCCCGGGCTTCGGTTTGGGCCAAAAGTCATTCAAACTGGAGCTTTTTCACTGAGGTAAAATAGATTTTGAACCCAGATCCACTTATGTCAACAAGCATTGTGTTGATCAAGTGAAAGGTAAAGTAGCATGTATGAAAGTCAGTTGAAAGTCAAATCCCCATGTCACCTGCTCACCTATGTTTTGAACTGGATAACTGGGGATTAGGAAAAGGTTCATCACTGGGAGTGTGGTTTAGTGCTGGAACATGATCCCCAGAGGAAGTGGTCATGGTCCCAAGCCTGTCAGTGATTCAGAATACAAGAAGATGGGTAGAAAATTAGAGTAGGCTTGTAGCATGGAGTTACAATTTTCTAAGACAAACTAATTTGTCGGTTGCTAAGGTTAATGCAACCATTCTTTATTGCTGGTTTTGGAAACTGATAAAGTGGCTTAGGACTGAAATATCTGACAACAAGGGTAAAGAAGATAGAAACTGCTTGACTGTGGGAGTGTATGCTGGGCTTTGCACCACTAATTAGTGGTTTGTCATCAGTCTCGTTCTGTTCTGTTTGGAGCCAGGATTATTAGAAAGGCAATTGAGACGGTTTCTCGTGTTCGGACTTGGATATTTATTATATCTTATCAAAGAATTACAGAAAGTACAACAGTACCTCTAGGTCCTTGGTAGAAGTAGGAAAAATGGCCCCAGCTGAGCCTGCTTCAAGGCCTTTTAGAGCTAAACAAACCAATAGAGGTTTAACACCTATATTATTTATCCTTTTTGACCCAAATAATAGATTCCCATGACCCTTAGAGTGACTTTTGACTCACCAATCCAAAGGTTACTACCTAAGTTCCATGAAGAAGAAGGAAGAAGAAGAAGAAAATTAAGAAAGAAAAGACACCACCCAAAATTCTCCATCTTGTTCCATAACCACCACTATACTACAAAAAACCCAAATTTAAAACCCATCACCCAGTGAAAATACACATATCTAACCCACTACACATTTGTGATTTCTAACTTTTTATTTATATTTACAAGCCTTCTCCAACGTTTCAGGTCCAGAGCAGTGTTTGCCAGGGCGTCTGTGCCTGGAAGCACAGAAAGCTGAAAAACTCCAGATTCCTGAGATCCAACACTAAACCAGATGGAATACCATTTCATCGTTTCTTACAAGATCAGTCAGAACACAAGAAAATAATGTCGCTGAACAAGAGGGACTCTGTATATGCATGCTCACAGCATAGTACTTACAGTTGTATAAGACGAGTCACTTTTTTTCTTTAAATCTTGCTTATTTATCTTTCATAGTTGGGGATAAATTAGACCAGTTTTTGAGCTAAATTTACTAAATACAGGAAAAATTCAGATATACCAATCTTTGAAATTCTCAGTCCTGCCATGTAGTTACAGTCTTCATTTTATGAATGAATCATTTTGTTATCTAAAATCCAATAGCCTGATATCTACTGGATTAATATCATTAGCATTTATTGAAGACTAGTTCTTCAACCTGCTGAACAGGACTTCATTGTTCTCACAATCATACTATTGTATGGCACCTGCTGAATTGCTGTAGAGCATAGAGATACTGCCCTGTTTCCATCTGCTTTCCCACAAACACTCATTTTTAAAAAATGGACTTCAGACTCCAGGATATGTAGCCTACAGGGAATTTTCAGATGTTTGTGAATGTACTCTATTCCTTTTGTCAGAAACAGTGAGTGAATTAAAATGGTCTGGAAGTAAAAATCATACAAGAGCAGATGGGCACCATTCTTATTGTTTTCTTACTTACAAAGTGTGGGGAAGCACTTAGGAAGCAATGAAAACTACTATGTTAATAGGGATTTGAATAATGGTTATGATATAGGTTTTCAAATTTGCATGAGATGAAATTCACACATTGACAATTCAAATTGAAAATGCAAGCCTTTTCCAGGATGTATACTACTCATGGAGAATAAACACAAACACACAGCAATCTGCAACAGGTATGATTTACACTGGCAGCTTCTCACAGAAAATATTATCTGTCCACTGGGACTTTTGCCATTTTATTGCTCAGACTATTCACATATCATATAACTTCAGTAAAAAGAAATAATATTTTCTCTGGGGGACAGATATGCTAAGATGTTCATTTATTTTATTTTATTGTGTATGTGTGCATTTTGTCAATAGTAAGCTGCAATGCCTTTTTTTTAACAAGGTGTTAAACTAGGAAACATGCTATATCTGATGACAATTTTTGCTTATTTCTTCACACTGATTATTTACACCTAAGCCATTTTTTACCTGAATTAACATCTTTCCTAGAAATTTTTGTGTCTTAATTTTTTGCTAGCATAATCCTTGAAATTTTCATGCTGCATAAATTGTGGAAACTGCATTTATTATTTGAGAAAATAGAGAATTTTAATATGCACTTTTAATAGATAATTATAGAATTTTCAAGATTTTGTAAAAGTTTTTTAATATATGATTGTGTAAAGATGACTTGATATTACAGGCACTCATAATTTCAATTTCATAACCAAAGAATACTAGAAGCTGAAATGTAATACATCTGCTTGGATATACTGCAATAATTACAAGGCACACATTTCATACTTACTTTCTTTTTGACTGTTACATATATAATGGAATCATATACCTAAAGGTAGTTCTAAGTCAATTTTGTCCTTGGACAGTTGCATATTTTTAATATCTATGAATCTTAAAACCTTTCCTCCCTTATATTTCATCTATGGGTTTGTAGTGTAATCCTACAAAGATGTGTAATAATATAATGCAGTAACCCTCCTGCCTGTGAAGGACATCATTGACCTCAGTGGTTCTACTCAGATATGAACTTAGCTACTGGGACCTCATTATAAAACTAGCACCATAAACTTCCTGAATAGATATCACTAACTGATTATTAACTACTCATTAACAGGCAAATGACATTAATAGATGTGATTAACTAGTTCCATTAACAGCCTGAATGATTCCACGAGGCACATTCTACTATGACATTCTTGTGTAATAATGATAACCTATGGGACCTATAAATTAGAATTATTTTGTAGTTATCCATTAAGGAATTATGGTGCTAATCAAAGTGATGGTCATTATCAGACCTGTAAAAAACGACCCAAGACCATCACTGGCAAAGAATTCTATTCCTTGCCCACAAAATTTGTTTCTATACCTAACAAAATTCACTCATGAATGGAAGGATATAAAGCTATTAGAGCTATCAGAAAAATTAATAAGGAGAAGGTATGTCAATAGTCTAGAATGACAATGCTTCAGAGACCTAGCAAATATTAGCTAATAAAGGCATGGGGCAAACTTAACTTGTAAATCTGGGCAAGCGTTTGTTCTCAGTTACAATAAATTCTAAAATAAAACTAGAAAACATTCTCACTATTTCTTTAAAGATTTGGTGCAATTAAACAATACTTTGTGACACAAGTTTTTAAAGGATTGGTTGCCTGTGATTTTTGTTATTTTCTTTTTGCATGAGTGAAATGATGCAAACCTTTTGTAGTTTCATTTTTATATATGATGCACTCCTGGATGTAAGAGAGGCAGGAGACACTTGGTAATGAAATGCAAAGTGTTTAAAAAAGCAAATTCCTCTTAGGCAGGAACTACAGTGCAGTTTAAATAACAAAAAGCGTAACCAGAAATCAAAACATTTCTTAATTGTTTATTTATTATACAAATGTTAATTGCCTTGTGCCTTACATGGGCTGTACAATAGGACAGGTTAATTAGGCTGAGAAATGGCTAGCTCTAAAGGTGCAAGCTCAGAATAATTAAAACTCCTGCATCATGTTAACACAAGTCTCCTGTCATTTGGGCTCCAAGGATACTGCTTTGCATTTTCTTTTCTTTTTCTTTCTGTTAAATAGTATGTTATTTCCACCGTAAATGAAGAAATCCACAGACAGAGCTCTGGCTGACTACCGATATCATGTGAGACAGATTTTCATGTGGATTTGACTGCATTGTGGGGAATGAAAGGACTACATCAGTCTGAATGACTTACAGTGATCCTTTCAAAGCCTTATTTGCATCTGCCAGTACTAAACCAAACAGCAGGAGCCCTTAATGCTGCCAGGAAATAAAGTGGCCTCTAATTGCTTATATGTTGATTGCAAGCTTTTCAGAAACAAATCCATCACATAAAATGTCTCCTAGGTGCTGAGCAGTGCCATGGTCACATGCCTTCTTTAAAGAAGGTCAGCCAAAGAGAAAGATGAGGGCTTACTAGGGGGAGGCTAGGAAGAAAAGAAATAATTTCAAAAGTAGAATCTAATACTTACTGATCCTTATTCATACCAAGGCTTCTCAGAACACCAGAAGCACAAAAACATAAAGTAGGTGTAAATTACAGTTATAACTATAGTATGACAATCCAGTGGTGTCAAAGCAGCATAAAAGAGCTTTATTGCAGACAAAGGTTTGATGACTGCTGTTCTTGTAGTTGTACCTAAGTAACCCTGAAACCACCTGCAGTAAAATAGAGCTCAGAGAGGCTAACACTGGCCACTTACTAAGCAGCACTTTGCTAATGCTTTGTAATAGCTCACCTCCTACTAACTCTGGCAAGTTTGTTCAAAACCAATAGAAGCTGCATTGCATAAGCTCTAGTAAATGTCTTTTTCCAAAAGTGGATTGTTCTCATTGTGCATCAGAACCAGATCCATTAAGTGACAAAAGATATTTGAACTGAAGAGACATGAAGAAGAAAATTGAACAGAGCATTGGTTTGGGATAAAAATTAAAAAGGTATAAAAAGAATTACTTTAAAGAACTGAAATGCAATTCTTATGAGGAACTGTGGATAAGCCAACTGTTTCCCATAGGACTCTATCCCCAGTTGGATACATTCACCTTGATGGGAGTGCCTATAGGTCTCTGGACACAGCACTCTCTCAGAATGTAAATGGAAATACTTTCAAGAGATAAGCTGACACAAGGAATTAAATTCGGATATTTTAAACTTTTTCTGTCCATTTTTTTCCACAAGACAGAGTACTCTATTCAGGTTTAACATAGATCAGAAATAACTTCATTCTGCAAAGGACAGAAATGCAAGCCAGATTTACATGCGACAGAAAACAACATTTTCTCTTGTCACATTAACATATTGTATTCACAAGTTTTTATTCCTTCCTGGTACTGAAAGACATTGTTACATAGAGTTTTATAGTTCATTTTGTTAAATAGTTCGCTGTCTTCCATATTCTCAAAACATTAAACACTGTGAGGAACCACTAAGTTAGTGTACACTTTTGTAAAAATTAATATCCCATAAACAAAGCTATAAACTATGCATTTACTGATTTTCTATCTTGATTGTATGCAGAATAATAACTTTCTTGGGTTTATGTTCACTTGTGTTAAAAATGAAGATAATGTTCAAGTATTTTCATTTGCAACTTTTGATCAAAGCTGCTTTCTGGTAAAAGTATGGAGCTCTTTTTGAACCTTGTTTTTCTCAGTATGTCATTTTGTGATCATTCAAAAATTATCATAATTTTATGCAAATATTTCCAAGTACACAATCAAAAGTGTAATCCCCAGACATCCTCTCAGGTTCCAACTCAGCAAAAATGGGGGATAACATACATATCTTCATAGCTTTACTTGGACTGGTATTTCTCTTTTCCATTCATGTCCAATTTTGATGAATAACCATCTTCAGGTGTGTTTATGATGTGCACATTATTTAGACCATTTCAGACTTCCCACACTATCATCAACCAGATTACAGAAGACCTTTCTCTTGTTAATTTTCTTAGTTCTGCAGAGAGGAGTTGTCTTCACATGAAAATCAAAATGTAGGAGAAAGAATGATGTTTGGCTGCTTTTTTCCCAGGAGAGCATTGTGATCAGGTTAGTGTTTTTACTTTTGGCAGCACTAATACTCTCTAGAGTTGGATTCTAAAAATAGACTTGGGTAACTCTGGCAAACTTAAGTATGAGATATCAATCTTGAATTTCTGGAACTTGTAGGTGGCTCCTCTTTTACTCAAGTTTCAAAGCCTTTTGGAAGAAAAATATCTTTTCCTGCACGTACTTGTGGTCACTGGGAGGTTTAAGTAGAAAGGCAGGTATTTTATGTGCATTTTCAATGTAGCATCCAATTCCTTTCCGTTTGTACTAGTCAATAACAAAAAGTCTAGAAAAAGACTTCTTAGGCAAAGATTATTGAGTATCACAGCAGCTAAAACTTTTGTCTCTGTGGTTAGAAAGTGTGAGTTACTCGTTTCCTCAGAAGCTCCAGAGAGTCTGTTAAAGAAATAGCATAGATGGTGACATCAAATCACATTGCACACACAGATATTCCAGAAAGGTAGATTTTCTTGTGCATGTAGGTCTTATTCCAGGGGAGAGAATTGCTTGCATATGAAAATGCTAGCTGAAAAACTCATCTGCACTTGTAGAGAAGATATTGTCTTGATAAAAAAATTATGCCGACAGTTTTTCTACAATAATACTGTTTTTGTATTTGTAATCATTCTGTAATCAAGCTGAACACCTCTTTAGGTTCTTGTTTCTAATTTTTCCTGATTCCTGTAACTTAGCTGTTCTCTGCTTAGCCACTTCCAACCCATATTTTCCTGCACAGAGACAGCAACCTAGAGCAGGGAATGTTTCTTAAATAAGTTATTGTATACATGTTTGTAAAATGACCATAACAGATAATTTCAAGTTGATATAACTCTTGCCTTTTAAAGTATTACTTGACCTCATTTTTTTGGTGTACTCTCACAGAAACAAGAAAATAATGCAGAGCTTGGAGAATTGAATAGCAAGAACTTGATATGAAGAAAGTAGCACTCCTTCAGCAGGCATACTCTCTTACTAGGAAAATCCGTGCTGTGCTTTGGATTTCTGAAGTAATTGCTTAAAGGTACCTGTCTGAGATTTCACTGGATTTACTACTTGTCTTGCTTTAATGCAGTCAGCTGTGGAAATGAATTACACATTTGCTTCAAGAAACTTAATATTTTGTTCCAGTTTATCTAAGTGAACAATCTGCTTGGAAAGCCCCTGATTTCTGCTGTTACATCACTGTTCCATGTTTTTTCATACTGTGCAGCAGACAGAAGAAGAACAGAAATAAATTTTGTGATTTCTCAGCACTGGTAACATTTAATTAACATTTCACTGTGTGAACTACAGTGCATCTGCACACATGCAGCCGTCTCATTATTTCCATTATCTACCATTAATTTAGGCTTCACAACACAGCATACAAGCATTACAATGCTAATTTTTAAATTAAACCCAAAGGCAAGTTTAATTTTAAACAGCATTAATTTACATGGTGAAAAACTTCAGTGGCTTGTCTTACGCATGGATGTTGATATTAAATTTGCTATTTAATAAAGACTGATGAACAAATGAAGGGAAGTTTGTCAATGAGGATTTGTCAGTTTTGCTTCCTTTCCTCACAAGTTAATGACATTTGCTTCACAGACCGTCTCTAATGATGCAAGGGAGAGCTGGCATTGCACAAGTTGCTGCTGCTGTCTTAGTTCAGCAGTATTGGTCAATCACACAACTGTAGCACATTAGAAAGAGATGAGCAAGACTTACTGAACTAAAATACAAAGTTAGCAATTTGTTAAATAAAATAAAAGTATATTATGCCAATGTGAATTCTGTTTCTTTTTTTTTTTTTTTTTTTTTTTTTTTGTGGAGAGTCACACTTCAGGAAGGGTTCTGCATTACAGAGACAAAATAAAAACTCTCAATGTGAAAAGCGTGGAAGCAAAGCACTCTATATCAGCTGAATGTAAAAGACCATAAAGGATGCCAATGCCTGTCATGTTCCAGTCAAAATAGCTCCCAAAATGTATATTTTAGGTTAAAATCACTGTCATGAAAAAATCCCTTTGGCTTTTTCAGTTTAAGCCTTTGACAAGATCAATGATACAATGGCTATACTGAGGGAAGTTTGCTTTAGCTGGACCTAAAAAACCCCCTCCAACCATATTTAGGTCCTATAACAAAAAGGAAAAAGAAGGTGCTTGCTTATTTTCTCTCACTTTGTATTCCTCCAAATCAACCATCTATGGGGAAAAGAATGATAACTGTTCCCATGTGAACTTAATCCTAGACAGCTGACATCTCATAGGAATTTATTCATTGAGTATATCCAGTTTTAGCCATAATTTCATAAAGAATAATTGTGATACTCTCAAATACAATATAAAAGCATATCCCTAATGTCTCTTGGGGCAGATTGTAAACTAAATTTGGAAGTAATTTGATTGATCTCCAATTAAGCTAATGTACTGTATGTACTATACATATTTGATTTACATTACTTTCCTCTGTGTAGATAAGATAAGAAGACATCACAGAAAGCCTTTGAACTGAGAATGTTTTGTAAGTAAATTCTATTATTTCAACTATTGGATTAGGAGGGCCCTCTAAACACCACATCGAGTGCTAGACCCATTGTTGTGGTTAAGCCCCACCACACACTCAGTCCCCTCCAGGGGGATGGGGGAGGAAATTGGAAGAATAAAGGTGGGAAATGAAGACAGTTTAAGAGGTAAAGAAAAAGTTATGCAAGCAAAGCAAAAAAAAAAAGGAATCCATTCACCTCTTCCCATGGGCGGGCAGGTGTTCAGCCAGCTCGAGGAGAGCAGGGCTCCATCACACATAACAGTGTCTTGGCAAGACAAACGCCATCACTCTGGATGTTCCTCCCTCCTCTTCTCCTTCATCCCCAGCTCTTTATGCTGGGTATGATGCCATATGGCATGGAACATCTCTTTAATCCAGTGGAGGATCACCTGTTCCAGCTGTGTTCCCTCCCAATTCCTTTTACATCCTCAATCTCCTGGAAGGCAGGGGTGAGGAGAGAAGAAGTCCTTGACTCTGCAAATGCTGCTCAGCAATAACAAAAACATCCCTGTATTATCAGCATTGTTTTCAGATGTCACATGGCCTCTCCCTTTATTCAAATAAAATTACAGGACTCCTCTGTCTCCTTTTTGGACAAAAACTTCTGCTATCATGGATTAACTTTCCAATTAACTTTAACAATTACAAATAAAAACTACAACCCCATACCAGCTACTGTGAAGTACGTTAACTTTACTCAAACCAAATCCAGCACATATGAAAACAGATGGCAAGGTATTACAAACACTTCAAGTGGCATTACAGGATCGTATTTTGGCCCTTAAAAATTAATTTTTCCACAGACAAGACTGAAGCTTCACCAATGACAATAGAAACTATTCACTGATATGGATACCTGGAATGTTGCTGCTTGCTAACGTAACAGTTGCTTTTGCATTGCTTCCAAAAGTGGAGGGGATATCGCAATTTTTTCTATCAAGCTTTACTATATGCTGACTTCTTATTTGTCTTTAAATTAACCTTGTTACTCTAATCATTTAGATTGCTTCAGTAAGTATTTTTGTAATAATTTCTTTAAAGAGACAGTCACTAGTTAAACTCAGGGGCCCTGTAAATAAGCTACCATATGCCAGTTTCCTTGTGTAAGGGTTTTTATGACCATCTTATAAAACCAGAATAAACAAAACCTCTCATCTGAAATGATAGAAATGTTGATGCTTGTTTTCCAAACCTTAATTATATTACACACAGTTCATTCAATCGAGCCATTAAGTGATATGCTCATTTCAGATCCTTACAGAATGGTGTTCAAGTGATTAAGGAGAAAATAGAGCAATTTGCTCTTGGTTAGACTGCTCTCATGCCAGTGGAACCCCACATATTTTGTGAATGTGAGATAGATGGGTAGGGCACATGAGCCTGAGATAATGGCTGTATGCTGGAAGTCTGGAAAGAGAGCAACACTTTAAGCTGGGTGGCATAGATAATAACCAGACAGGCCTTATACATTGTTCTGCTATGGAGCTATAATGTCACAGGACTTTTGCACAACTTCTGAATAGTAGGACATTTAGGTATGCAGATACCTTGCATAAAAAAAAGAAAGAAAGATGAATAGATGAAAGGAAATTTAAAAATAGGAAATCTGACTTTTTTTCCCCTTTTTATATGAAAGGAAAGCTCCCTCATGCTGAGGTTATTCATTACACCAGGACAGAAGCAATTTATTTAACTATAGCTCAGGTAGTGTCAGCAGTTTCATTAAATCCACTTCTAAGAGGTCCAAAGCCTGACTGCAATATTTTTTTCAGGCCTGAAACGTTTCCTTAAAGGTCTCTCCCTGTGCACCAAAAAATATCATAGACTTATGTGCAACTATTTCTCTCATTTTCTGGTTAAAAGAAATCAATTTTAGTGATAGCACTTTGCAGCATCTAGAAAGCTTCTTTCACTCATTCTTTTAAATTTGTTTTAGCTGACACAAGTTTTTCCTTACTGGGTTTCCCAGAGGCTTTATTTTTCAAGCAAAGAAATCTTAGAAGTAGGAAGCTGCAGTTGAACTACACTCTATCCTGCTTTCCTCTTTTCCTCCTTTACCACACAAGCTCAGCTTCTTGCAAGCAGGTAGCTTACAATGACCTTTCACCTCTATGATATGTGTGGTCACTCAGCATCTGCTTCTAACAATTCATAAGCATCTGAGCTAATTTTTTGGTAATAGCTTGTCGTTTCCTGAGGTTAATAATCTAAGTTATGATTGTAAAACTCTCAGCATATTTTGTTCTGTCTTCCATGCCACTCTAGCTAAAAGACAGTAGAGCCTGGTAGTAGAGGTTGAAATTTTATCCCACATGTTAACATTTCAAACTTCTAGCACTTTTTTTTTTCCTTTGACTATCTTTACAGACATAGAGTAATTCAGAATTCTGCACATCTAGAAAAATTGACAGATATTATTACTAAGATTATATTGCACTTTTCTTCATTCTACAGCTTTTTTCTAAAATCTTCCCCAGACAATTTTGAATTTTGAGTTGGCCATATATATTTAAAGAAACATTACACACAGTTTTAACATCCTCTCAGGTAACTGTGTGGTCCAAGGATAACAGCAGGTAACTTGTTTTTAAACTGAGGGAGATTTATGCATATATTCTATTTTCCATTGCTTTGCTGAAAAGCAGACATAATACAGTATGCAATTTCACAGCATAACAGAACATTAACAAAAAGGATGCATCAGGGTAAAGAGGAGTCTTAAAAATGTTCTGTCAGCATAGCAGCCTAGTGGACTATTGCTTTATCTTGCTATAGCTCCTGTGGCAGCTGAGTTCTACATTATAATATTGCCACTGAAGTCCTCTGCAGTACATATCCCATTTCTAGTGAGTTTTTCCTCTATTTTGGCCTTACATACTTTCTTTTCTATTTTCATAGTTATGTCAGCTAATAGAAATTGAGATTATGTGCATTAATGGGACACATATTTGATTATGTTAAAAGTGTAGGTATTGCTTTCTCGAACTTTAAATTAAAATTTTTTCCACTGCAATTACTTTCAACAGATTATTACGTTAACTTGTCTAGCAGTTAAACAGATTTATACTTAATTAGTTCCCAAGAAACTCAGAAATTAGTGGGGGATTTTTCAGTCAATGAAGTAAAGTGGCACAGAAACATGATCTATTTAAGCAAAGACAATCTAGCTAAGGTTATTTAAATTGCAGAACCATTTGTATCATTTGTATAATCACAGTATCATTTGATGCTATACTACAGTAAAATACTTCGTTCACTCTTTCATAGAAATGTTAACATTAAAATAAATTTCATCTCTACAAATATCCCATGTAGAAATAATTGGCCATTAGCATCTATTCATAGCATTGGACAGAGTAGAATGGTAGAAAAAAAGTTCAGATTATTTACAGCAGGATTTCTACTTGAAATTAGTATGAGATGCCTAATTTAATTAGTTCCTTCTTCTAAGAGCCACAAAACAGTGGCAAGCTGAACTGTCACACCAGACATACCGAGTGCACTGCAGTATCTTCTGAAGATTATGACCCTGAAACACTTTTTCAGTGAATTAGATCTCTCTTGTTTCAAACTCCCTGAGGCTCATACACCCCTCAAAAAACTAGTTTCTTTGCTTTGCAAACTGATTTTCTTCTCAAAGGTCATTAAAAAGCAGCGTTGTGCCTCCTTTTGCAGTCCTTAAAAATCTTATTCTGTGTCTCAGAAGCAAGCAAAATTTGTTAGTAATTAAATCCCCCTCCTTGCTTTTAATTGACATTATTTTAAAGTGAAACTCCAGAGGCATGAACTGTGTCAGCTGCTGATACATTGAAGGATTTGGCTGGTGTGCAGATTACCTCCACTACATTAAAATCCTTTTGCACTGCCAAGTATAGCATTAGAAAATTCCAGGGTGGGATCAGATTGGGATTCCTGACTTCTCCCGTCTGGGAACTGAAGACCAGGTGCCTTTTTTCATTTGCTTGTCTTCATAAAAGACAGCTCTTACGGATTGTTACAAAATCATGGTTGACATATTTCTGTGATTTTCCAGGTGATTTTAAGCAGCTACCCAGTCAATAGGAGAAAAGTGGTGTAGTTGGTAAAATGAGTACAAATGACTTTGTGAATTTTAGAAAATTCTGTAGATTCCGCTGACTTTCACTTCCCTGCTGAACCATGAACCTGTTCTGCAGTCTCCATTCATGGAGGGACTTTCCCTTGAACTTGGTTTTAGTGACACAAAACACACAATTGAAGCGGCTGTCTCTCACCTGCTCAGTATATTGAAAACTTGCAAAGCTGTGAATGTCTGGTGATTTTGAAACTTTATCTTCAGTGAACACGATCTGGGATTCAAGCTTAGCAGAGTGCACAGAGGAGTCTGATTGCTTCAACTCTGTATAGAGCTACTGCTCTGCGTGCAGGCGCTGAACTAGATTCTCTGTCTCAGTTATTTCTGTCAGCGAGTTCTAGCGATAGCTGTGTGCTCTGTCCCTTTAGGTCACCTATTTCCTCTTGGAAAAAAATTAACTCCTTTAGCTCCTTGCTCAGCGGCAGCTGTACTTGTTTTAACACATTCTCATTTAGCTTGTTATGGGTGTTGGCTTGTTTGTTACAAGGCAGAAGAGAGACTAGAGATTGCTGATCATTATGCTTGGAAGAAGGGAAGCCGTGAGTGCTGCCAAATTTTTATCAAGTCAGAACATTTTATCACACTGGAGCATTTTATCATTTTATCCATGACAAACTTTCCATTGCCATACAAGGGCAATCCTGATCTAATGAATACATGAGTGGCAATGGTCTGTTGAAATACCTTTCACATTACTCTCTTTCTCCTCCTGTGACAGTCACCTCATTGTCTGAGTTCATTATAGTAAAGGACTTCTGTGTCTTTATGAAAGTGGCATTCATCTTAATAGTTTAAATGCTTGTTTCACTGTATGATTTTTAAAATTTTAATAAAAATCCAGCATATGCATAAGATAGAGAAGGAATTCTGTGTCATCATCTTAACGTAGAAGAAGGGACTTCTGCAATTTATAGTCCAACATACTCTGACTAATAGTAATTCAGAGAGTGGGAAAGGTCAATTGAAAGTCACTATCTTCATTTATACTTCTTATAACAGCTTACAGCTGTAAATGAGCCCATTTTGACATTCCTTCAGTTATTTCTCTTTCTCATTTCCATTGTCTCTTTTTAGCCTGCCATTCTGTCAATACCCTTTGCTTAACAAACTCTAGATAAAGACTGCATGAATTTAAAGTGGGCAACAATTTAAATAAATGCAATAGGTAACAATATTGTGGACTAGAAAATGAAGAATACATACTATGTGTCTTGGGGTGGGCATGTATCAAAAATTGCCTTCATATATGAATAATAAAATCTTACTGATTTACATAAACTTAAAACTTAGAAACTATTCCTCTTCCTCAACATGAGGAAGACTACCTTAGGGTGATGCAAAGAGGCAAGAAGACAGAAAATGCTTGGAAAACCTGACATACATGAGCAACAATCTTTTTAAAAGGGTCTTAATTAGTCCAAGGGGACAAAGGGTATAGCAAACTTTGAAGACTACTGCAGATCACCCATCTCATTTGCTCCTCTGTGATGGGGGGGACAAGAACAGCTTTAAACCCCTACTTGGGAACTGTCTTTGCAGATCTTTTCAACAGAAAAGATGGATACTCAATTTAATTGTCTGAGAGAATTGCAGAGTCAGTATTACTAAGTAAGAAAAAGCCTCAAGAAGATAGCAGTCAGTCAGGAAGCAAAGGAGAGCAGTTGCTCTCCACAGGCAGATTGACCAAACCACCTCTGGCCTTCCTTCCCCTCTGCTCTGTGCCAGCTCTGCTATCCTCTATTTGCATTGGTCGTTATAGAAGCATGTTCCAAATCCTGCTTGATGTGTAAGGTGCTTTAGGGTGGTGGCAAGCTTCTCAGCATGTGAGAACAAGTGCTTGCATTTTCATGCCTCATGGCTAAGGCGTTCCCAGGTGGCCACTGATCAGGGGACTCCTCTCAGTCACTCGGTACTTGCTGCTTCTGACAAAAACATTCCCTTCTTTCTATGTCCTGTCTGGATCTCAACCTTCTCTTAGAAAAATGGGGGGGTTTTTTGTTTGGGTTTTTTGTTTTCTTGTTATTGTTTGTTTGTTCTGTTTTGTTCTGTTGGTTTCTTTTTTCTTTATGCCTCAGGAGAACCATTCTTTCAGCTTTAAATGAGGGTCCTGTTTCTTGGTACTGGTGTTGGGCTAAAGCATGTAAGAAATATTGTCTTCCTTACAGTATAACATTTATTAGCCATATGGTGGTGGTAGAAAAATAATTAAAACTAGTTCACTCTCAATAATCTGGGAAGCCTAAGAATAATCAATCCAACCCATATGAGACTGAATGACTGATAAATCAGAAATATATGTTGCCTGGATTGGATGACATTTTCCTTATATTAATTTTAATGAACACTCTGGGATAACAGAGAGGTTGCCATACATATGCACACTGTCATCCCTGTACATATATTTTGTTAAATCTTCCCTATGGTGTTATTAAGCCAGTCTTGTTATTTTGGCTCCTGCAACAAGTAATGACAGTCTTCCTATCCTAGGGTAGTAGCAGTATTGAGAACCACAAGACACTGAAAATAATGAATGAGATCTTCATAAATCATTAGTTTGGCTTCTATTACATAAATTATTTTAAAACTACTCGTGATTAAGATTTTCCTGTTGATTCTGTGATTTTTTTTTTATCGTCATTAATGGGATCAATTTTCAAACTTTGTTTTTTATAACAAAAAAAGTACAGACTTGGTCAATTTGGCCTTTTTAATGAAGTCTGGAATTTATGGCCTAATCCCAAGGTTGTAGCATGGATTTTAAAAGAAATAACCAGAAGCACATAGCTGTCACAAAAGTTGGAACATTTGTATCACTTTTTTTTCCAAAAAAAAAATGGTAAGATACTGTAGAGAATTCCTCTAAACAGATTTTATGTTGGCTGAAGCTGTTTGTTTTTTTCTACATATTCAAGCCACATGAATCTAATTGTCATTTGTACTTAAGGCTCTTTTTAGATCTCTTGAGAGGAGTGTATAAAGGCCTGTATGTGAACAGATAATTATTATAAGACAAGTTTAATATTTCTTTTCTCTTTCAGGATGAGATAAAGGGTTTAAAAGGGGGATTTCAGTTCCCAGAGGAGAAAGCTAAGTATTCTTAGACTAATATTATTTTTCAGTTGTGCCACTGGCTTGGGGAAAGTGTGGAAAGGAATTTGTGGGACTTCCCTGCTAATTTTCACTTCCAGAAATGGTTTATTCTGAGTGGCTTTCTGAGATCTTTATTTCTTTTGCTTTTTTCTTTCCCAAAAGAAGAAAGCAAATCAAGATTTATCGAAATATAGCAGAGGTAATTCTTCTTTTTTCCTTAGATTGTCTGCATCTTCTTTTAATAGTTTTTTTGTGGTTTTATTTTGTTTTCAAATATGGAGCAATTCCTGCTTTTTCTCATTTATTTTCTATCATACTATTTTATAAATCATATGTTGTAAGATGGACATCTGAAGCACTGTATCTTCTGTCTTGTTTTTCACTTTTCCATGGAGACTGAAAAAAATTTATGCCATATTAAGAAGTAAATGTGACAGAAGTGACATTTAGGATGCTTTTCCTAAGTGTACATGCTTTCATTTTATGTCTTATTTTAGTCTGATTCTATTTCTGGTTTTACAACAGAATAATTAGTTTCTGGATTAAAATGTTTATAACTGTTAGTTTAACCCTAGTAAGAGTATCCAAAGTATTTCCAGACATTAAGATTAAAGGATTTTTTATTAGTACATAGTTTCTCGTACTTTCAGTTTAGATTGACAGAAGTTATTATATCCAGGACTGGAAAATAAGAATTTATTACAGTTTTATCTCTTGTAAAGTTAAGATTTTGAGTTTCTCAGTGTTACCTAAGCACTTTGTATTTTCCATTCCATTATTAAGTGTGTAGTTCTGCAAAACAATGAAACACATCTCTCTTTTGGCTTTTGCTAAGGAGTTTAGAGCCCATGACACTGTGACGACTGCAGAGCTGTTTTGTCAGAGAGAGATGACAAATTGTGTTAATTATAACAAATGTCAGTTGTTGAAGTGATTTATTGCAAGAACAAGGATTGGTTGATTGTACACTGTAGAGTAAAGGCCATGAAAGACTTTTTTGTATGTGTATAAGCACACTCTATTCACAATCCCAGAAACAGGAAGCTATAGTAGCTTTGTAGACCAACTGATAAAGCAGTATAGGTAACTAACTAAGGTACTGCAAATATAGGTATCATTTAGGTAAAGTAAGTGGGATTAAGAGTGACATATGACTGTGACCATAAATAATTTTCAGGTTTTGAATATATATGATTACTGTGCTTCATTCCAGTGAAAGAAACTGACACTTAACACGTTGTTTGTGTTTTAAAAGTTATGTGTATGATGTGTAAAAATGTACTTCAAAATCAGTAAGCATATATTTAATTATTTTATTTTTTTCCTTAAACTGAGAATTTTTTTCAAATGAAAACTACTTATTTGATGGGTTTGTCAATGGTATTAATAAGGTATTTTACTTAGAAAAGAGGAACAGGTATTTAAAGTGTATTTGAAGCTATTGTCTTTACTTGTTTGAGGTTAATCTTATTTTCTTGAAGACAAAACTTGATGAAATTACATACATACGGAAAGAACTAGATGTAGTTCTGTTTTTTTGATTTGGGTTTTTTGTGTGTGTATTTGAGTTTTGTTGGTTTGTTTTTGGGTTTTTTTTCTGACTTAGCATACAACCTTGCTAGTGAGAGAAAACAGAATTTCGACATTGTCAACTTCTCCAAGGCCTGTCACATTTGTACCAATAGCAGAGTTCCTAAAACATTTTTTAGCTATCTTTTCACTCTTAATCTCCCAAAGATTCTGTGAGAATGAAGTGTTAGCTATGCAAACAACTTATTTCTAACAAGAGGCAAGGAAATTAGGGATTGGAAAAAAAAAATGAAAAGTGAGGAAGAAAAAGTAAAATGGAAATTAGGAATAACGATATAAGCAGAAGCAAATGTGCCTTAGTGCCCAAAGTTTTTTCTCAGAAAAGATGAAGAATTTTTCATTTATTCTATGCAGAATACCTGCAGAAAGGGAATGGCAAATGCCCAGTCACATCCAGGTGGGTGTTAGTGCCCCACGTGATTTAGGGCATGATGTCTGTAAGAAGGAACTTGCTGTTTCAATTCATTTGAACTTTCAGTACCAATATCACGTTATGTACCTCAAGATGTGAGGTCTCTTCTATTATTTTGCCCATCAGCCAAGCGTAAGTCGCAGCTCCTGGTGCCTATAAAAACATCAGAATGCAGGACATTTGTGATGCCATGTAACATATATATGTATCCAGATGATTCTCAAGGAGGACATGGATTTTCTGCAGGTCCTGCATCAAACCATGAAAGATGGAAATACCAGCTAGCTCTAAAACGGCACTATAGTCCTCTGGTTTGATATGTGAATGTCTCCCGTAATTTCCATTCCTTCAGGAACATAAGTGCTGTGCTGTCTTCCAGCTGGATTAGTGGCGGTTTTGATTCAGCAGAGTCAGGTTTTCCATCTCCATCTTTTCTTTGATTTCTGTGAGCGGCACTTTACAAGGTGAGTTGGGCCTTCTTTGGAGAGAATAATGTTGTAAAACTTTTCTTTTTCTCTGAATTCTACCATCACAGGTTTTTAAATAAGCTCAGAATGACATGTTGGAGAGTGTTTACTAAGTGTAAGCCTGTATATGACCTTCACTTGCAGGGAATACTTTTGGTTACATTTCACTCCTGGAACAGGCAACACAGGACCAAGATCTTTGTGGATCTAGTCTAGGATTTCAAAAAGAGAGAAATATGGTGAATAAGCTAGGTATCTTATCCACAGACTTTAGTAAAATGAAGCTAATTAATGTTTCTGTTCATACAAATGTAAAGGTATAGTTTAAATGGCTTTGGCTGACATTAAACGTGACTTTTCCCCTTTTCTTAATCTCACAAAAATCTCTTCAAACATTGTTTTGGGAGAGGAACTTGAGAGAAAAGATCACAAAAAAGAAATCTATCTTATTGACAGCCTAGAATGTAGAAAATTTGTTTTAGTCTAATCAGTTAAGCCCCCTTTTTTTTTTGTGAATATTGAAGTAGAGAAAGAGAGCAGGCCAGAGGCTTTTGGGTTGCTAGATGGGTTACTTACAGTTAGTATTCACTCTCTGATGAATAGAGATAGTTGAAGCAAAGGAAGTTTTGACCTTAAAAACATTTTTATTAAGTATTTTCTGAATATTGATGGGAATTAAAATGATTCTTATTTTTGTAGGGCTCAAGATAGTAGAGGGATATGATCTAGTGTTTCACTTTTTTCCACAATGCCAATGTTGACACATGAAAAATCACTTGCACTTGGTGGGGTAATACAATGTGTTTTTTTAAAAATCCACTGTCCTATAGATGGAACTGCACAATGCTTATTCAGCAGGAAGAATTGAAAACCAGCCCACTTATGCTTGCTTTTACAAGTTCACCAGGTGGTCAGGTACGACTTTGGGGTTGACTACCCCAGGGCCCACCAAAGACATCCCCAGGACAGAAGACCATATCCATAAAGAGGAGGCAATATATGTTAACAATTTCAGGATATGTATGTTTATTCTGTGAAAATCAATAAGCATGTACCTACAATATAGTGTATGCATCAGTGTTAAGGACTTTTCATTTTTACCAATTTTTGGTAACACCAGGAATAGTTAGAATAAAGAAGTAGCAAAAATTGTTGTTCCAACATTTGAATTACCAGTTGCCCCTTGTTTTACAAAATGGTTTTAGATGGCCATTAGCATTTCATGAAACTCACTCTCTGTGCTGAGATTATTTATTTCTTTTTTAAATTGTAACTCACTCTAATTAAGATAAACTGTTTCTAGTTAATTGAAACCTGGCATTTTTTTGACTGAATTCTAAATGTCTGCAAAGAGCACAGGAATCAGAGTCAGATAAGTGATATTGATTTTGCAAGTGTCTCATTTATTTTCCTGGGTATGCATTACTCATATGCACATCTATGTAAAAAGGCTCCAGAAATCTAGCAGAAAGTGAAAAAAAATCACTTGCTAACAATTAGTACAGCTGAAAACTAGGGATTAGTGGGACTACACATTAGAGAGGGCTATCAGTTACATGAACATGCTTCAGGAAGTTTAATTTTCAGTTGATGATGGCTATTTTTTTGACAGTAAGAGGACACAGCTATTGTCATATATAGAAAAAAGTCACAATAAATGGATGGTGTTCATGTTGAAATAAATGCTTATTATCTTCCCTTTGACCACTTGAAGCTTGATGTGGTGTTTCAAGCTGAAGAACACTTTTATGGTCTGCCAGGGAGGTTTATTATAACTCCAGTTTATCCAAGTAATATCTCATTAGAGCTCTCTGTCAGGGAATTAGGATTCACAATTCCTAACCCCTAAAATCAACACTCTCTAGGTCAGGGCCTGGAGACTCAGGGTTTTGTTCAGAAATAATGGTTAATCAGTATTTACCTTGCACATATCATTGTGACAGCAAAAGGATATACACTCTTTCAAATTCCACAGCTAATCTATTTCTATTTATGTCTCTGAGATGACAGTAGGGAAGGAGGGTGTCTTACTCAGAGGTACTATTTTTCTCACCAGGCAAAGTAGGGACAGGAATTAATCAGCAACGTGCCTGTTGACTCATTTACTTTCAAAACTAGGAAAATAAACAATAAATGCTTAGCAACCAAAGTCATGCACAGTGACTGACTCATGAAAAACCCCAGCTGCAGTCCTCACTGTTTTCCTCCCACTATTAGTTTCAGTAACCCGTTCTATGTTTGGGGGTTTTTTTAAGGGATGACTTAATGACTCCAACATTGCCATCAAAGATGAGTCTAGAGATATGCTTTATATGATTATAGTAACCTCGGTGACAAATGGTAGGTTTAGTGATGTTTGTTAACATAAAACACCTTACAGTGAGATTCAGCATCTTTTCATCTGTATTTTTTACTACCTTTTCTCCCAGCCTACCTGGTGAGCTAAAACCATTAAGCCTTCCAATAATTCAGATTGGTAGGGCTAAGAAAACACAAGGGAAAAGCAAACTTGGATTCAAAAAATCAGCCCAAATTTCATATTCTGAAGTGAATAGTTAAAGAAAAGCATTTGCCTGCTTGTGATACAGTTCCCTCTCTGGATCTTTCCTGAGGCACACAGAAGACGCTGAATCCATAACGATATTTAAGTTCTCTTTGAACTTGTCCTCAAGTCTGTAAATGCCATTTCTCTGCTGCAGTGCCTACTTTTACCACCTGTCAGCAATCTGCACCATCCCTAGAGAGCAGTGAGGTTGCTGAACTGACCCTGCAGGCACCAAGGTGCCAAGTATGTTGTATGTTTGAGAATATCCCTGGGCTTGCATGCCTCAAGCACAGGCAGCTCTCTGGTGGCATTGTCCAGGGCCACAGGTCCCCCCTTGTCTTCCTTTCTGCTACCCCTGGTAGATGGGAGACAGAGAATACATGAAAAACTCCATGAAGTTTTTGGGACACAGTTCCCACAGCACAAGGGTTGCAACGTGACTGAAAAATAATACATGCTGTGGGGGTGGCTTTTGAGTGGGTTTCATGTTGCAGCGTAAGTGGGACAAATGTTACTCATGAGTGCAGCAATGATCTCAAGAAATGAAATTAAAAATTTGAACTCAGTCTATTTCCTAAGAAAATGATGGGTTTGTTGATGCAGTTCATAAAGTAACAGGAATTCATTCTTTTTGCAGAATAGCAGGATTGATGTTGTGGTTCTGAAGGAGCCACTAAGCCCTGATGTTACAAGAGGCACTTTCTCCCAGTTCCCTTTGTTGCAGAGGTTTAAGGAAAGGATATAACCATAATCTACTTCATCCACTTTAAATGAAGCTGAGCTCGTGATAGCACTTAGTCTGCTGAACTCAGTACATAGCATATGGGTTTCCTAATCTTTCCCTCTCTGAAGTATTTCTTTTTCTAAGACTGTGCTGTAGGGTCACTTGTTTGGCCAAGGTCAATTCAGCTCTTTCTCTCAGTAGAATAGTCTGATTTCTTTAAGAGGTACAGAGAACTAGCTCTTTTATAAGTTAAATAAGCATGAATGAAGAAAAAAACCACAGAAATCCTTGACTGAGTAGAGAGGTATGTACAGTGTTTTAAGTTGTTACTACAAATAGATATGAGCTCAGTCATTCTGGTAGTTAATGTCCATTGAGATAACTATCGAAAAGAACTACACTTCTTTATAGATGTAGCCTTATAATCCTTCTGTAAACAAAAAATTAAAGAAAGGTTGCCTGAATAGTGGCTCCAATATATAACCTCTTATTTTAAATAGCAGAATCAAATAAAGCACCACAAAGACACACAATGCACAATGTTTCTTTAAACACATGACAGATAAATAAATAATCCAAAACATATCTGAAGGCTTCTTATTCATATAACTAGGGATTACAATTCAACCATGTGTACCATAAGTTATTTATTACAACACAGAGCAAATATATATTTATTTCAGACATCAATTTGCAAAAGAGAAAAATATGGACAGAACGAACTTTTATTTTGCCTAGATATAATTCATCATGAACTGAGCTCTTCAAAACCCAAATCAAATTCTACTGAAGAAATAAAATATTTTCACTAATATCTCATCCTGAAAATACTGTAAATATTTCATATCATAATATGGAAATGCTCCTTTTTATGGTATATGGCTCATAAAAAAAAAGGACGAAGAAAACAAACAAACCCACAAAATCAACTTCCACCTTTCTTTTCTGGACAAATTTGTTTATTTGCTTGATTTTGCTTTTTAACTCAAGAATGAAAATTTTGGACTCTAAGTGAAATGAAAGCCCATTAAAACAGACTGATCCACTTAAAGATCTGTTCAGGTTTTCTGGAGTCCATTGCAAGAGCAGCAAACTGTGCAGCCTGATAAAGGTAAGACATTTGTTTAGAAAGTTTAGAAAAATATGACTCTAAAGCACATTTTTTAGCATCAACTGTACATAGGATTCAGTTAGTCAGTAATGAACTATTAGATGAACTCATGCAGGGGTGTAAGAGATTTCATGCCTTCCCTTACACCCTTGGGGCTCTTTTCTGTGGTGAGTAACTCCCATTTTTTGCAGATGACAAAACAGTTGCTCTTCCTCTGGTGTCCAGTTTGATTAACAAAAAGACTCTACAAAAATGCCAAAGCAAAAGATCATTTTGCAGAACTAGAATTAGGCATTTTAAATTCTTATTTGCACAAAGAGTATTAACTATTAATAACAGTTAATAATGTAACTATTATTACATTAATAGCTGAAGAAAATGGAGTGCCTGTATTCAGGCCCGAGTACAGTTGCAATTGTCCCACCTACAGGATGCAGCCTCGGGCTGGCTGGCTACAGGTAACCCAGAAAGAGCACAGGAAATCTGGAGTCCTCCTGTACCCCGTTGTGTTAACTGGGTGTCTGCAGGGTGAAGAGGTTACTCTGCACTTTGGAAGACCTGGGAGGGCCCAAGGGTTCTTGTGACATGTGAGAGTCTTAAGTTTGCTTTGTTGTCACCAGTTTAAATCAACATCAGTATTGAATCCTCAGTCTTTAGAAATTTTCTGTAATTTTGCCTTAATCCTAAAACACTCCCCAGAGAACTTAGTAAGTGAAATGTAATAAAAATATTGTGCCAGTGCTTGAAATATAGTAATGAATTTTTTCTTCTTAAAAAAGGTAACATAATCTTATAGATTCAAAAGTATGCTTGCCTTTTAGTAGAATACTAAATACAGGAAGTGGAATACTTTCAAATACAGGAACTCCATAATGTTAAATCCATGTTTTAAGTCATTTTGCAGTATAAATAACCTCTTGTTTAAAATAAGCATATATTTTTAAGTGATACTTTAAATCTACATAGCAAATATGAACCATGGGAAAGATATAAACTCCTACTACATTCTCTGGCTTAAAAAAATATTTTCCTCAAATGCACTTGCAATGAAATAAGTAGTTGCTTAAATTGGAACATGGAAGTCTGAGAAAGGATTGCTGTGGGAAAAAAAATTCCCCCTCTTAGATAAGATCTAAATTATTTTTGCCTATTGTGTTTTGATCTCCTCAAGTTAAGGAGCAAATCCGTAAGAAGCAGAGGAAAAACTATAATCCAAGACTAAAAGGAACAAAACAGGTATTGAAACACTTTGTTTCTCATTTCCTGAGGTGTCATAATCTAATTTTTTAAATTTCAGTACTTCTTCTAAATATCAATTTAATCTTCATTCTTTTTTGTTATTCAAATATCAAGCAAATATGGGTTTTACAGAATATTTTACTAGAGTGAAATGCACATAAATGATAGCTCAAGCCTAAAATGTTGAAAGTAGTTACCCCAGGTCTGTAGAGTGTATGACTTAAAACTCTGTAGGAAGCCATTTTTCAAGTGCCTTTGTACCTCAGAAGAATGCAAACTGTGTCTGAGGATTTACAGTGCATCAAAATACCATTCTTCCTCAAAAGATTACATCGATTTCTGACATTTCTGTAATAGTTCATTAATAAAAATATGTGCTCTACATATATTAACCCTGATGCTGTCTAATGATGAGGATTCTGAGTATAATTTTGTGTCATTACTGGGATGATCCCTTTTTAATACATCCATGGGAGCTGAAATTTGTGATGTTCATGGACCTGAAAATGACACAGGGCTCTCAAAGTAGCTACGGTCACTTGGCACATCTTTAGAGGTGACTTGCTATTTTCAGTACTCAGGTGTCTGGCAAGAAACAATGGACAAAAGCAAGCACTGCCTAAAACATTTATCATCATAAACCAATCCTGAGACAGCCTTTCAAAGGTATACATTTATTCGTGTATGAGAGCAATAAAGAATAACCAAAAATAAAACCAGCAGATGCTAAAAAGAGAAACTTGCAATTACATGCTTATTATTTGTTGCAATTTATTTTTTAAGATTGCTCTGTGAAAAACAGAATAAAAGGCACTTCAGAAAGGTATCCATTCAGAAATATTTTTTTTCTTAAAATCAGAGGTGAAATAGTGTTCTTTCTCAAAGTTGTTGTTTTGCTTGTTTTTCATAAATGAAGCTGATGGTTTATTTACAAGGAAAGCTTTTAGGCATCAGACTAGCAAGGAAGATCATCTTTCTAGACTTCTAGAGTTATGGAAAGTTGGGGTATTCTTGTGAATTGTTCTCATGTTAGTAGTCATGCTTTTTATCTCACTAGAATTGCTATGGCCAGGAAACTCTATTGGGAACATTTCAAATGGGCAAAATGCATGTAACATTCATGTTATCAATTTCCATCATAAAAGTAACAAGCAGCAGCAGTAGGGAAGAATTATTAATTTAGATGCTCTACTTTCATTCCTAGTGAAGGATCAACCACAATAAATCTGCCAGAAATATCTCTCACTGTTTGTGGGATGCTGCCTTAGAGAATGACAAGGAATAGATTTTTTTTGCATACAGCAGAAGCTGGAATTAAAAGCAAACAAAAAGGTGTCTACGATATGCACATCTATATATACACATTTAATTTTTTAATTTTTTTTTTACATGTAGGTCTGTAGGTGGGAAACTAAGGTAAACTTTAGCAGGCTCTCAAGTGAAATATCTGAGTGCTATCTCTAGGTATTCAACTGTTTCAAAATGTCAGTAACCTACTCTTGTTCTCAATCTACAAATAACTTTTTTCTAATTTGGTCTAAGTAAAATTTAATGCCCCAGCTGTACATACAAAGGCAGTACACATGTATGCACATTAGAATAATTGGTAGATTATAAAATATACACAAATCCTTGGGTTTTTTGTAATTGGGTAAGTGCTGTATTTTTTCAAAGAAGAAATTAATTCCTTTGAATGCATGTTAAATGACAATTTCAACATTTTTTCCTCAAAGAAGGCTGTTATATATTTTTAAAATATTTTTGCATGACTTGTCCTTTTCCTGCATACACTTTTAACTGTAAACAAAGAATGTAAGATTTAAATTATGTAGTCAGCCATTAAATCATTTATTTTAAATCTATTTTTCCACTGAGAAGAAAATAATTCCTTCATGATTCCTTTTATATAATTTTTTTTCTCTACTTTGAATATAATATATATAGGATGATTGCAGAAAGAAATTACTGTAACAGTATTTTACTAGTTCTTATTACTATTTTGGAGTACAGGAAATCACACAGGCCTTTTGCCTAGTCATAATAAATCCAGAATTTGAAGCAACACACTGTAACCCTGATTTTTATCTCTTTTTGCTTAGTTAATCAGATTTTTACTGCACAAACAGCAAAAAAACCCACAATTATCTATGCATTGTGTCCTGAAATTAAGCAATTATTTCCTAGAACAATAAAAATAGCAGCCACCTCTACAGATCTTTTTCTCAGTCATATAGTGTTAAATCTAGAAAGATCTACAAAGACAAGTCAAATAAGAAGCAATTATTGCAAATAAGATATGGTGCTTAGATGTCCTTTCATCAAACTTTGGCAAGGAGGAAATTATAAAACTGTCTTAGACTGGAATTGTCAAAATTGTAACAAATAGCACATTTTTAAATTGAAGATATTTTTAAAGATTGTACATTATAAGTACTTGGGATTTTATTCTGTTTGTAAGTAAATAAAGTGAGCAAATTATTATAACTATATATATTTATAAATTGCACATATATAAAGTGTTGTTGATTATAATTATTTTATTGCTTTCAGTTTAGGATTATGCATTTCTGTCAGAAATTTTATATTGCAAGTCAAACTGGTACATTTTTCAATCATATTCATTTGAAAGTGATTTGAAGACAAAATTATCAATGTTTAACCATCAAACTGCCTTTGGTCTTTTCATGAATGCTCCTTTTCAAAACATCTTACTCTTTTCTAATGAAAAAGATGAAGCTTTTATATATCATGCTGAATACTCCACAATTTTGGCACCGTTTCAAATTGCATAATTTAATAGAAATTGTATAATATTAATATAGCATTAACAATTGCAATGAATTGTACTGAAAGATTATTTCAAATTGTAAAAACAAAGTCAGTGAATTACCTAGGTTTTTCTCATGGTGTCTGAGGTACTGTGTTATACAGAAATAAAGTTCTAATAATCAAGATTAGTACCAGAAGAATTGTTCTGGTGTCACCTTTATGAAAACCACCCAGAGTTATTACAGTACCAAAGATCTTCTGTCTCCTGGACTTGAGAAATGAGTGCTTGAAGATCAGTTATGATGTGTCCAGAGTGATGTTAATGTACACAGGTTTCTAAACAGGCTGGTGACCGATGCTGAAGTTACACATGCTGAGAAAGGAACACAGGTCATACTGTAATATCCAAGATGCTACAATACATTCTGTATTGAAACAACCATGATTTAAAGAACAATTCTGAAAATGTTAACGTTTTTAAGTAATCAAAGTCTATGGATCAGTTATACTGAAATACTTCTTGTTGAAAATGAAAGTAAGATTGCCTAAGGATCGATTTGCTGGTTGTTTGCTAGTTTCAACTTACTGTGAAAACCTTAAAAATAATGTGACAATGTTAACAAAATTCATATGGTTGCTATACCAGTGGACACAGTGTGAAAGACATGGTGTTAGGGATCAGGATCTAACTGGACACTGTACAATTTACAGTACTCTGCTAACATTTCACTTGGAAACGTAATTATTTTGTTGCACATATGAAAAATTATTTTTCTAGTTTCTCTATGTTCATGAAGCATTGGACAAGTTTGTGATTTAATAATGAAACTTTATTAAATTATTTTTCTCCTGTAAAACTTTTTGAGGGAGATGATTGCAGGAGTTGGAAATCACCAGCCTGAGTTTGCAATGTTCTCAGAGCTTACTGTCATTGTGATTTAAAACTGAAGTAAATCTTGCAAACTGATTTAAATCATGTATCCATTAAGTCTTAACTGTACTCCGTTCACTGTAAACAGATTTATACTGAAATTATTTCAAATATAGACTGTTTGCAAAAAAAGGCTAAGAAGTACTGATAACACATTCACTTTCTTTCTGTGATTATGACATGCCTATTTTTGGGAAAAGAATCTTTTAAACATATTTGCCTGAACACTCACTGGTACTTACCTGTTTTGTGCAATTTGAATGATGGAACCACCCTGAGCAGGAATGGTGCCCGCAGGCCGTGTCTGTGCATGCTCCTCGTGAGATATGAAACACTAGCTTAGCTCCAAATTCCTGTGACTACACACACATTTTCTTCCCTGAAACTCATCACCAGCTGAAGATCCTTTCTTTGTTCTCAGCAAATGTGATAAATCCTTTCCCTTAGACTTAGAAGACAGAAAATTTCATTTAAATTTAAATCATATTTTAGCGCAATCTGAAATCAACTGGGGAACTAATGTTTGATTATTTCTATTTTTAGGGGAAATGGACAAGCAGTATATGTTTTTGAGAGTCTCAGTGGGGGCACTAAACTGGGGAGTAATATTCCTAAACCATAACACTGACCTAGTGGCAACACAAAGTATTTCTGTCAAGCACTTGTAAACCAGCAGCCCAAATGAAACAAAACAATGAATTTTTTGCATTTCAAAAATTTACATCTGCTCATATACCTGTTCCACATAATGCAAGTTGGCACACATCAAGTCAGAACACATAGTTCCCTTGATACTATGTTAACAAGAACCAGAGAGCAAAATTCAGTAACTGTAACTTTACAAAGTTTTGACAAGTTTTACAAAACTTTTACAAAGTTTTGTGTTCTTTGAGGTACAGCCTTCTGTCTGTACCAAAAACTGCTAAAATTTTGTTGCTGTGAATCTCTAGGTACTAAGGCAAGGGCTTCAGTCAGAAAAGAAACACAGACTGGTGTTGCTGATGTGGAAAGCAACAGCCTTTGCAAGCTGCCCATTATTGGCTGTACTGGTGTGTCCATTGCTTTTTCAGAAAGAAGTTGAGACACATCTTCAGTGAAGGCTTCCTTAAAACCCTATTTATTTATATGAAAGGTATTGGTTTTGGAGAACTGTTGTTCCTTCACATGCTTCTCCTTCCATCCTTCAAAAAAACTAATACAAATACAACACTGGAAATAAGGGTGGAAAGAAAAAATCTATCTGTAATGCTGGTATACTAATTCTAGATGATAAAGATTATATTAGCATGAAAAGAAAATAAATCTGCTTTTAGATGGTAAATTTTTAATAGTTTTCTCTTGCTTATCTATTCCAACATGAAAAGTAAACAAGTAAGTTAACAAGTCAACCTCATATATCACTTATAATGTATTTCCACTTTAACATTTTCGTAAAGATATTAAACAATATTGAGGGATCTTTAGTTACCAAAACACATAATGTACATGTTATTGTATTATATATATTAAATGTATCATATTCTTTAAGGTATTCTATCACTTCAAGAAGTTATGAAGTATTTCTGTTTTGGTGAAGATTACATAGGATCCCTAACTCACTCACTAACTCAAGTACATTGAACATTAATAATTACTTAACAGGTTTTCTGTCCTGGGACTTTTTGCTGACAACCAGGTCCTACTGACTGCTCCTGACAGTCCAAGCTGTTGAAGATGTAACTGCTCAACCACTGGTCATAAATAGCTGCTGGAATATCTGTTTCTTTCACACCTTTTAAGGTACTAGAATAATTCGAATTTACTTAGCTATAAAAACTTATCTGACACTGGATTTATCACATTTCTTTACCCGATGTGGCTATAGAGAACAAGTGTAAGAAACATGGGTGATCCAACAGCAAACAGTTTTAAAGTCGCAGTACTTCAAGTGAAAAAGTGAAAAAAATTATTTGTTTAGGTTTCACTATGATATTTAGTGCCCACAGTGAGTTATTGAATATACTGAAGGAAATATGGATTCATGTAAATGGAAAAAATGAAACGCCTTAACAACTAACAGGACAATTAATTTGATTGCTTTGGAGTGACTGTTATTAGCTCATAGGAAAATTTCTACAGCAGTTCCTTCAAACCAATTTAAGGATTAGTTTTGCATAGTATCCATGATCTTTTCATAATGATATAAGGCGTTGAATGACCAAAAAATGTAAAAAACCCAAACCCCCTAGATGATCTAAAAACTAGGATAAAAAAGAAAAATTACTAGTCACTTAACAAGAAATTTGACTATGAAAACATAGATTAAAATGATCTTGTCATTGAAATGATAGTTCTAGGTCCCCATAAATAATGCCTGTTACATCTATCCATGTGAAACCAGTGAATCTCATGTGCTGCTTACATATACATACACCTTCACCTTCTCCCATTGCACCCTCCCTCCCCAATTTGTATTAGGGGCTCGCCAAAAGTTTTTAAAGGATATTTTCCCTACAGTTTCCTTAAAACCTGTGCAGTTTTAAACATCTCTCAATTAAAAAAAAAAAAAACTGCTGAAAAGCATCTTATCTCTTGATCTTCAGCTCATTCAATAGTAACATTGCCCTTTTCTCCACATAGATCACTGCCAGCCTTTTTTCTCAGTCATACACATTTTTTGACCTGTGATGAAATCTGGTTTGACATATTACCCTGAGAGTGACATTTCTTCAAACTACACTTTCTATGGCCATGGGGAAGAGGAGAATAAACTGTCCAATTCTATATCCATGAACATTTTTGCTTCATTCATTGTTTCTTTTATATTTCTATATACAGTTGTAAAAAAGGAGTCCATTCTTCCATGTGAATTATTTTTCTGAGAAGAGTTTTCATTACTTTTATTTGAAGTATTTTCCTATTTGTCTGCTGGAATTACACTCATTTTCTGCAACAGTCTGTGCTTTCTTTTGCTTATTGTTAATACAATATTCTTTTTTTTAACTTAAATCTGTTTAATTTGACTCATCTTGGCATTTGGGATGTTTCACATTTTCATAACAGCCTGGTGCTTTACAAAATAAATAGTTCAGGTTTTGGTGTTTTGTTTTTTTTTCCAAAAACAGAGCAAAGACAGACATAATTTTTTCAACCACAGAATTAGAAGCATGAAGTCTGATTGGAGGCCAGTAACAGCCTAGCAGTGTACCCAGGGATCCAGGTTGCCCAGAGTTCAATCCTGTTGAACATCTTCATTAATGAACTGGATGATGGAGCAGAACATAGTCTCAAAGTTCACAGATGACACAAATCTGGGACGAGGGATACCCCAGAGGATCACGAGGATCCAGAAGAAACTGAGCAAGATGGAGAAAAGGGCAGACAGGAACCTCATGAAGTTTTACAGAGGACAGGTGTAGAGTTCTGCACCTGGAGAGGAACAATCCACTGCACCAATATACAAAGGGGCTGCCTGTCCCCTGTTTACCAAGTGGCTTGCTGAAAAAGGACCTGGAAGTCCTGGCTCCCATGGATAGAGCCAGCAATCAAGCAATCAAGTATGAGCCAGCTAAGTGCCTTTGTGGCAAAGAGTATCCTTGTGCTGCCTATTGGAGTATTATGTCCAGTTCCAGGCTCTACAATATAAGAAATATTGGCATACTGGAGAGAGTCCAAAAGAGACCATGAAGATTTCATGAGCCTAGAACATTTCTTCTACTAAGAAAAAATGAGAGGAGGGATGCTGGGTGCACGGGGTGATGAACTGGCTGAAGGGCAGAGCTCAAAGTGTTTGGCAAGTGGGAGTACGTCTGGCTGGTGTTCTTCAGTATTTTCCAGTTCAATTCAGTTCCAGGACCAATTCTACTCAATACTTTTATCAATCATCTGAATGCAAGAGTTGAAAGGACCATTAGTGAGTTTGGTGATGGCACCAAGTTGGGAAGTGCTGTTGACTGTATTGAGGGATAGGAGGCCTTGCAGTTTGATGTAGGTAGATTGGAGTTTTGGGCAATGATTAATTGGATGAAAATTAACAAGTCAAAATGCTGTATTCTGCATATAGGATAAGTTAACGCCCTGTGTACATTATAAATTGGAAGAAAAGTGGATGGAGAGCAGTCTGGTAGAAAGGGATCTGGGGGCTCTGGTTGACAGCAGGCTTGGCGTGAGTCATCAATTGGCCTTGAAGCCAAGAGGGCAAACTGCAGATTGGGGTGCAATGAACTCAGTATAACCAATTGGTCAAAATAGATGATTATTCTGCTGTATTTAGTGTTCACCTTGAGTACTGTGTGAACCTCTCAGCCCCACAATTTAAGAAGGATGTGATGGTTCTTGAATTCATCCAGAGGAGAACAACAAAGTTGGTGAAAGGGCTGGAGAGGCTGTGCTGTGAGGAAGGGCTGGGCACTTTGGGCTTGTGTAATTCTGAGAAAAGGAGGCTGAGGGGCAACCTCGTTTATCTCTACAGATTCCTGAAAAAAGGATGTGAAAAGGGAGATACTTGTCTCTTTTCCCTGGTATCCAGTGGTAGGAAGTGTGTGGGAATGGTTCAAAGTTGCACATGGGGAAGTTTAGACTGGACATTAGGAAGTATTTCTTTACTGAGGAGATGGGCAAGAACTGAAACAGGCTTAGAGACGTAGTTGATGCTCCAAGCCTAACAGTGTTTAAGAGGCGTTTGGACAGTGCCCTTGAATAACATGTTTAAATTTTTGGTCAGACCTGAAGAGGTCAGGTAGTTACACTAGAGGATCATTGCAGGTGACTTTTAAATGTGTGGGCATTTTAAATGAAAAATTCTGTTATATCTATTTAATTCTTTAGTAATTTTACTACTTTGGTTTTGGCGTCATGAGTGTGTTCACAGGCTTGACACAGTCTCCTGATGCCAAAAAGTGCAGACTTTTTTATATGCCCACTTTCACTGCAGACATGTACAAGCTTGCCTTCATTGACAGAATTTCCTTTTGAAATTTCACTCCCTTTCCACCTAGCTCTTCTTTAGCACACATTTTGCACTATACCCTATAAAGTCATAAGAACAGCTTTCTGTTGGTGTCACCTTATGAGAAGGGAGCTCTGTCATATGATTCCACTGACTATAAAGCCTAATTTTATCCATTGATATCTCATGTACCCAGGCAAAGGTAATTGAGGTCATACAGGTAGTATCCAATGACTCCTCAAACTTTTATAAAATATGAGGGCTTTTGTAAAGGTATTTGAATGCTAGTCCCAATTCCTGGGCTTACACTTTAAAATCTGTTTTTTTTCTTAATTTGTCCTTTGTTTTGCTTTATTCTCAGTTTAATTTCTACCTGCCACTCAGTACTGGAAGAAGAAAACTTTTCATTCTGAGAGGTCACATCAACACTCCACTAATATTAAATAGGTCAAACTCACACTCAGGTTAAATTGATGCCACCTAGCAAAATAATGCAAGATTCTGATTGCCTAGAAGCAGAGAATAAATTAGACCTTACAGGTTTAACTATCCTAACTACACTAAACAGAAGCAGTTTTTGAAGGTTAATACAGCTGACAAAAGTGATTAAGAAAACTACCTGACCTTATAGAAAAGGAAGCACAGAGCCATTTAAGAGCCTTTGATGTTTCATTGTGTCAAAACCCTATAAAACAGTATGGTTTATCATAGATCACTACTCACTGGGGGAAAGATAATACTCTTACCTGCCCAAAGTCTTTAAAGACAACGCAGCTATCTTGTTTTCATGTAAGCTGCTAGACTCATCAGAAGGACAAAAAATGTAAAGCATCTGCTGAAAATAATTTATAAAATAATTGGTTTTAAAAGTTATCTCCTTGCTGCAGTTCCTGGGAAGAAATCACATGGCACTTTGTGAACACAGGATTTGAATTTCTTATGAGGATGAGAAATACGTTTTTTTAATATATGTATATGCAAAAAAAGTAAACAGATTATTTTTTTTCATTTCAAAAGAAAGAAAGTCTTTCTTCTAGGAAAATCAAACAGAAAAGACAAGAAAATGCATTTTAAAAAATATGATCTTACAATGAAAGCTGTGATTTTTCTACCTCTTTTTTTCCTTGTAAATACCTGCTGTTATTTTGTAAACTCAGGTGTAATTGCCTCTGGTCATAATGGTCTAGAAGGGTTGATTGTATATTCAGGGTAATTACTTACCATTTCATCTAAAATATTTGGATTACTTTGCGTTATTATTATTGATATTATTATTATTATTATTATCATCTCAGGTAAGAAAGAGTTTCTGTACCTACCAATTGCAGACTTGGCCACAAGGGTGGTTGTGTACTTTGTGCAGGTGCAAGAGGAAAAAAATGGACATGACAGTAACATTTCTACAAGGATACATTTGTGAACATAAATTAAGAAGTCTCTTAGGGCTTCTAACTAATCATCTCACCTGGAGGAGATGTGAGTTACCCATTGCATGTGCTCAGACAGAATAAATGGCATGCAGAGTTTCATGGACTCTCCTTGGAAATGCATATAGTTATAAAAAACTTTTTAGTTCCATTTTTCTTCATTTAATTTTTCAAGACAGTTTTTTTTTTCAAGATAAGCACATGCTAGAACTTCTAGTAGGGAATCTATAATTTGCTGTACAAAGCAAATAAGATGATGTTTGTTGTTTATATTGTTTAGTAAAGAAATAAAACTTTAAACAAGTTTTACTTTGGCTTTCCATAGCCTGTTTCTTCATCATGATACAGGGGGTTTATTTTTATTTTATTGTTGGAAATAGCTTTAATAAAGAAATTTTCTTTTCTTCCTCAACATCCAAATTGTAGGGTCTAGACTAGTACCCATATCTGGACCTAAGCTGCAATTCGGGGCACTTTTAAAAAAAAGCTGTTATTGTAATGATTTTGTGTCTCTCTGATTCCAAATTTTCCCCCTTATTTTCAGCATAATTTGAAATTTAAATCTCAAGTATTGGATGTCAGAAGACTTGTACAACTTAATATTCATTAGGAAATAAGACTTCAGTAATTAGACTTAAATATAAAATATTTTTGGTATATAAACATAATACCTTAGTATGGCTCAACTTGGACTTGGAGGAAAGTTTTGGAAAGGAGAGACCATGTTTCTACATTCATGTGTTTTGTGAAAAATAATGCTATCCAAAAGTCTATCTCAATGTAAAACAGACATCTGATCCTGTGATATCTATAATCCTTGTCTAACACTAAAAGAGACAAATTGCAATTTTGTGGTAATGGAAATGTTTTCTTTCCAAATCATCTCCTTCTGACAGTTTCTGCTATTCTGAAGGGCATTCTGTAAACAGAAAATAAACAACTGAGAGTGCAAATATATTTACTGACCAAGAGATGCATTAAACTGCAAGGACTAGCAAACTCCCCACTAAGCATTGGTGCATTCACCATCCTTGATGAGTGTCTGCAAGCTAGGCAGAGTCAGGAGAGATTGCTAAGGGCTCTGACCTCCTGCCTCCTAATTCCTTGACTTTATCCTTGGGATTTTTGTAAACTCTCACATCAGTATTTCTGCTTGTGAATCGTTGCTTTGCTAATACTGTCTCAGTAATTGTACTTTTGTCTGTGCTTTTACTTGTTTTATGTCTCTTCCTTTCACAGGCTTTCTCACAACTTAACTGTTAGTAAGACTGGGTCAAGGTCACGGAGCACTGTGGCACCAAACTAGGGCATAAATTACAGACATCAGAGCCCTAGGGAGAAGGGTTTCAGAAAAATAGGACAACTCTGAACTAGTTTTCTGGAAAGAAACCTATTGACAACCTGAAATTGCTGTGCAAATTATGGATAATTATGAATAATATATTCTCCAAATGTAAAAAAAATGAAAATGTAGTGACATAATTGTGTACAAAATTGAAAAATGTTTTTATTATATTCTTAGTAGGACAATTGTATTCTTACTTTAATTTAGAGGAAAAGATTGAACATAGTTTCAGAAAATGGTAACCACAAAGATTTAAAATTAAAATGCTAGAAATCTAAAACTACTAGTTTAAATACAAAACTAATTAAAAAAATAAATATTTAAACATCTTAATAGGGAAAATATCAAAATTTATGGTGTTTGTGTGGGTTTCATTAAGATGTCTCAACTCAGCCAATGGTGTGTAAAATCACAAAGATTAACATAAAAACTCCAAATGGAAGCAAATGGGAAGCCTGATTGTTGAAGCAATGAGAAAAGGCAACATTGGTCAGCAGTCCTGGCTGATGATAATGTTTTGCTTTTTGGTTCTTTATGACTGATCTAAAATCCTTAAAACCTGCTGAGGAATTTTATTTAAAGAAAAATGAGGCTCTACAAAAACTCTCCAGTCTTTCACCAAATTTATCCCCTTATTTTGGAAGAGAAAAATATACATTCTTACCTTTACTCTGGACACTTTATTTCATCCTTAAGGAATACCAACACCATTGTAAATTATTAGTACAGACAGATTACTTTGCTTGTCACTTTAATTCCAAACAAGTTGTTTTCCAGAATTAAAAAGGACAAAAAGAAGAAAGATATTGGCCGTTCCCCAACTTCTGTACAAAAGCAGAGTAAAGCATGGCAGTTCTGAGGGGATTTTTGTACAAACTGTTCTGATAATGTATCTCGGGTTTTTTTGTGTGGGTTTTTTGGGTGTTTTTTTTTGTTTGTTTTGTTTCTTTTGTTGATGTTGTTTTTGTGGGTTTTGATTTTGTTTTGTTCTGGTATGTTTTTGTTTTGGTTGTTTGGTTGTTTTTTAGTTTTTGGTTTTTTTTGATGCTTATTCCTAACCCCATTAAAAATCTCATTTTGTGTTCTTTGGATCATATCATTCCTTATTTGTCAGTTGCCATATTTATAGACAGAGGTAACATATTTTTAGTCGAATAAGTATATAATGTCATAAATATTTTATATTTACAGCCTAGAAAGGAGTAAAACTCTAATACAGATGAGCAAAGGTTTATTACAGCTTTCTGGAAAAAGGTATTTTCCTGGCTTCATTTCTGAGTATAGTGTCATCTTCTTTTTTAGAGAAACCCAAACACAGATTGGATGTTCAGATCTCTGGTCTTCTAGGATGTGCCTTCTTCTTTTCTCAATCCTACTGAATTGAGAATTATTATTCTAGAAATACACTACCTAAATATTGCCATCCCACAGAAACTCAGCTGAGAACTACACTCCACTTATACTCAAGGTCATGCTATAAGTAGTTCATCTGAAATAACTGAAACGTTCCTTCTAAGATGGGATGAATCTCATCTAAGGTTTACCTGCTTCTATTGCCTATGCAGACAGATTCAAATGTATAAGGTATAAATACAAAAGCCAAGGAAAATATGTACATCTATGAACTAAGATAATACATTTTTATATAAATCAGTATAATGGTAAACTTTTCAGATTCCTTTAATATGTCCCATTTCTCATCCTAACCCCCTTTTTAAAAAATCTTTATTACACAAATATTATTCTGGTATATACAAATACCTGTGTTAGGTATACAGTAATGGATATGATTTCTTCCCTTTTTCTAGTTTACAAAATTTTCTAAAAAATTTATATACTCAGTAAGATCAGCAATGCTTTATAAATGTCTACTTAGCACATGTTTAAGTGTAGTTGAACTTAATGCATTAATCTTGAATAAAAAAGATTTAATTCATGGCTATGCTTCCTGTTCACATCTGATATACCATCAAAATTGTCAGCTAAATAGAAATTATTTAGGGATTTTAAGAATTTCTATTTCAGCAGTAAATCTGATTTGTTTTTAAATTAATTAGCTCAATTTGTCCAAGCTTGTATAAAAATATGAAATTGCAAAAAAGAAAAAATATGACATACAGGCATAAAATTTTGTGACTACAACAAAATAGCTAAATATTTTCCATTATATGTCTGATTTTCCCAGAGTGTGCAGCATCAGACCTTAAGCTGGTGCCAATATGTATCAGGAAATGAGCATATTATGGAGAAAAATAACATAATTCAGAAGTGACTGAGTCTTGTAGAAAATTAAAATCTTACTGCCAGCTCAGAAAGCACTCGAAGTTTAAAAATAAAATTTCACGTTCTGACAATTCTGCAAAGTGTGTTATTATTATAGCTCAAGAGGTTGAGATAACAACATCAGTGAAAAACTGGTAAATACAAGTGGGATTGAGTGATCTCTGCTTCCATTGTAAATTTATTCCTGGTAGTTTTTATTTACTGCAGCTTTCTGCCTGTGGACTTGCTGTACTTCTCTGGGTATGTTCAGCTCCAAACTGTCGGGAGTCAGATTAATATATGGAGAATTCCACAGCCATGTAAGAAATGAATATGTGTGAGATGATGATGAATGGAATTTCATTGCCTAAACTTAGTGTTCTGTTCATTATATCAAGATATAATGAACAACATCAGAAGTGGCAGGCATATGAAACTGCAGGTTCCTTAAACAAAAAGCATTGTTAAAAGAATCCCAAAATATAAGAACCCTTTATGAGGGTCTTATGATCCATTAGAGTTTTATTACTTGAACTAGAGTATATTGTTCCAGTTTCAGGCGAATTTTGGAGGAAACAAAATTAGCAAAAAATTATAAACAAAAAGAGCGTTTTATAAAAAGCATTTTCAGGGCTATGAAAATCCTACTAGTGTTCCTTGTTGATGTGTTATTGCTTTCTCTCCTATCAACAAGTTCTTTTATTTATACACCTCAGAATTTGCAATTTCACAAATTATCAAGAAGTAGATTTCCACTGATGATGTGGGAATTGATGGTGCTGCACTCTGGCAATTACTATGACAATGTTACTGAGTACCTTTCACAGGGGTAAAGCAGAGAGGTTATTAGACAAGAGCTGAGGAGCTGACAGCATGCTTTTCATGTCACACAACAGTGAAGCAGCAACTAGAATATTGGCTGACCATTGTTTTGATGCACCACTTCTCCTTTGTGATATTCCTCTTGCCCTTGTCTCTTCTGTATTATTCTACTGCCACCACAGAGACTATAAATAAATGCTAGAATCCCATCTCTGCCTTTAAACTGGTAGACAAATGTACTGTTTCATTGAGATTTTTCCCGGACCAAGAGTCAGAAGGAAACTTATCAAAATGGTGGACATTTTTTGTTTTACTCCGTGGAAAATTTGTACTGTAATAAACTTTTGTTGGTAAGAGGAATACATTTAATTCTGTAGCCTTCTGGGCTGTCCTCATGGTTTCCAGGTTCTGAGTTAAGTTCAGGCATCAGTGAGTAGATCCTAATGCAGAGCAAAACATTTGCCACCCACCAATTGTAGGTTCTTCAGTCTCTCTTTCTGTCTCTGCCTGCAGACACATAAGTAACCTTTTCCAAACAAAATATAATTTTCTCACAAGAATTAATTTCCAAAAAAGTTACAACATTAAACTTGATTTGGTTTTGCAAGGTTATATGCTCTTCAGGGAACCTCTGTAAGGCTGCATGAGGATCACTTTTTGCCACATTACTGTTAAGCTACATACCATATATACCCTGAAGGTTGTATCAAAGCAGCTATTTTAAGAAACCAAATAGTATGTGTATGAGTACATGCATGTGCACATGCACATGCAACAAATACAATTTTAGTTTCTCAAAAGACATCTCAAAGTTGTAATGTTATCTAATGCTATCTTCTCATTGCAGGTGAAAATCAGTTTTAGATGAAGAGTCTGTTTAATGTTCATTTATGTATTTTAAGTTTTAAAGTTATGATTTTGTATGTTGTATTGGCCAGTGAGTAAGTTAGGAAGGCTGTTCTCTAAAACTGAGCCTGACAGTGCATAAATTAAATAGCAGCTCTACTTCTCAGCTATTAAATCTTTATCTACACATAAATACTTGAAGTGGCTCCTGAGTGCAAGTTCCATAGCTACAGACAAGTATACACTCATGCACTCCCTCTGAGCACCTGGACACTTAGCTCCATCACAATTCACAAATCAACTGGAAAAGGACTAAATTACCCCCATATTCATGGTAACTACAATCCGGTAGTCATGCTCAGACCATGAATAAGCTTTGAGCTTTCTCTGAATCACAGCAGTTGCATTGGTTTTATTCAAAAACTTCCTGGGCTAGATAGAATCTGAGGCCCAAACTCATTATTCTTAGTACCAGAGGATTCAAAAGCAAAAAAGAAAGCAATATGAGCTACAAATTTATTTGGAATGCTTCCATGCTTCACTCAGCTCGGAAATACTCAACCAAAGTTATCTAAGGTGTATATAATCACATAATCACAAACCATATAGTATATACCATGGAAAATTTCTTTTTGCTGGGTTATACTGTAAGGAAGGAATGCTACTGTGTACTTAGAAAAGTAGGTACTAAGATTCTTACACTTCAAAATCTTCTAAAGAGCAAAAGTGAACACAACTCTTACAGAGAGATAAGAATTTCTTCTTAGTCCCATTCATGTTTCGACTTAACGGTTCAGATTATTAATGCAGAAAATCCTCATTAACAATACAACTGAAACTTTTATTTAAAAAAAGCACTTAGTCAATCCTAGTAGCTCTCCCTGTTCCCTGGTGTGGTAGTCACATCTAAGAAATATCCCTGAAAATCAAAACTTAGTCCTTCCTTGAGAAGAAGAGGGATGGTACAGGATATTGTGATGAGCTGAGAGTGCTCTGCCCTCTCTGCTGAGGAAAAAATTGAGAAAAAATTGTTCAGACATAGACCAAGCATTAAGCATCCACTCCCATATACAAGCATCTAAATGCTTTACAGAAAACACTGACTGGTCTTACCATCTGGGAGATGGTGTGAAATGTCAAAATATATCATATTACATCATGCATTTTGTGATATTTGAAAATGGAAATATATCTTCAACAAGGAAAGGGAAAGTGAAGGTTCCACAATTTATACTGGAGCGGGTGCTAACAAGTTGAGAATAGGTTTAACTTTTTATTCAGGATGTTGGTTAATGCAGAATACATTCAAAACTATAATTTTTTGGAAATAATGTTGAAATTATGTGATGAAAATATGTATCAAAAAATATGTAAAAAAATTATTTACTTCTGCAGGTTTTTGTGAGCCGTAAATCCAAGATGTTGAAGGAAAAAAATATTGGAGCAACTCTCTACATTGAGAATAACATGATATTTTTTGTATTTAGATAGTCCATAACTACGGTGCCCTTATATTGCTTTTTTTATGATAATCTGGAATAGGTCACAAGATATTTGTATTTACACAGAAGCAGTCAACATTTCCTTTTTTTTTATATATACTTTGTTTCAGTTTGGGACATGGTGCTACTTCTGATGTTCATAAAGAAGCTCTTCCATTCACAGAGTGATAATTCCCCCTTTTTTGGTTGCTACTATAATCTCATGATTATTCTAATTTAGTTTCATTCATTTGTTTTATGGTAAGATAAATTAAAGCTTCATTTCTTATTCTAATTCTACCAATGTAAAAGCAATAAAAGGTAACTCCAGATCTCACTAAAATAAAAGTGCCTTTTTGGTAAACAAGATAATCCTCCCTGTCCCCCCACCCCCCATTTTTTAGCCGCCAGTTATTTAGGTCTGGAGTCCTTCCAAAACTGAGAGTCATAGATGCATTATGCTAAATTCAGCTGCAGCACACATTTCATCTTATGTTTCTCTATATCCTAAGCCCTCATTTGAGGAAGAACAAGAAGTTTAATTAAATATGTATTGAGACTTTCCTCCACAATGTCAGCCCAGGATGATGATAAATGTGAGTGGCTTGCCAGCACTACAACTACTCCTTTTATCTCTCTCTATTTTTCAGCTGCCAAGAGAAAAGTTCCTCAATCTAAAGTTTATAAGCAACAAAAATGTACAATTAAACCACCCTATGACATTTATGTACCTTTAAAATTACACACACACACATACATATATATATATATATAATTGTACACATAGTTATTGACTTATATGTGCCTATTCAAATATGTCTGTATATATTTATATCTACATATATAAAAGCTTAGGAAGACTTTTTTCTATTGAAAATAATAAAACCTACTTGTAACAGCCTTGAATATACTGAAATGTCTTTCCCATACCAGGGAAATGGACAACAAACTGTAGTTTCAGTAGAGGAAAATCCTATACAATTCAGACACTGCAGAAAGGGAGTTATTGAATGTATAAAAGGAATAAAGAATTTCAAAAGGTACACTTTCCATATTTTGCTTTTACTCTTCTAACTTTATGTTGTCTAAAAGTTTGAATGTCTATTTTTTTTTTAGAATCCTATCTACAATTAATCCATTAGTAAGTTCAAATTCAGCATTCTTGGCTTTCTTTATAATCACTGAAAAATTAATACTCTGCCATTAGACCAACTGCTGTTTCGAATATGAGTTTTATAAATCTGACCTTTGCAGAGAAAGCAAAAGAAGGCTTCAGGTTGGTGGATAGTCTTTTCCATGCCTCTGTCTCCCACTTCTCACTCTTCTGTTATCAAAGAGGGAATGAATCAGTCTTCAGAAAGGATGAACTATTCACTTTCTGCTCTTATGACTGAAATGAACCTATATTCTCAGTATAAATTATTTGCTTTTTTAGATGATTCAAACAAGAACTAAATGAAGATCTGTTTCAAGCAAGTGGGTCATTCTGTCTAATCACTGCTGGCAAAAACCTGGAACTTTTTATTAATCCTCATTTAGATTAAACAGGGCATAGGAGTGTTCTCAAAATAAAATATTTATTCTTCTGTAAAGTTGTATTATTAATGTTACGTGTATAATTTAACATCAGTTTTACATAAAAAAATAAAATTTTAATATGACTGTTTATTTCCTTTACTTGGTAAGTACACACATCCTCAAAACACCAAAGAAAATAATCATTTAAATGACCATACTATACATGCTTTTGTTTTAAAATCCTACATATTATATAGTTAATCTTTACAACAGTGTTATGAAAAACCAGTGTTCCTATCAGAGTGATGGTATACTATAGCTGTGCATTGGCAATTTTGTAAAAGTACACTGATGATATAAAACCATGGAAGTCCTAAAACTATACACACATACATTCTTTCTCAGCCCACCACAAATTTTTCATTCTAGTTTGTGCACAAAGAATGTATGTCTCAATATTTCTATTTCTTTTCTGGTGACTGAAACTGCAATTCAGGCATATTGAGGAAGAGCAAGAATTTAAAAAATATATGAAAACCTAAAAAAAGGAAAGATATTAGTAGTACAGTCTAAACCTGTAATCAATATCATAAATTATCTGTGAGATGTGAGAATAGTTTATGTCACTCCAGTTTACCTCAGGGCTCAACCACTCAAGCTTATGACTTAATAGCACAAACTGCAGGAGCCTTGGACACAAGGTAAGGAAGCTTGTGTCAAAGTGCATGAAAAAAGCTGTATTATCACTTAACCTCACAAAAACTACCATAAGACTTTTACTGAAAGAAGATTTTTGAGTTAGTTAAGCTTCGTCAGTTGCTACAGAACAACCCAAACTTGAGTCCCTGGAAAGCAGCAAAATTTTCTGTAGAGCAGGTCAGGGATCTCTGGCCTCTGCAGCAGGGAGTCATTTACTGCTATCAGCTGTTGCTTTATCCTGCTGCTCCTTTGTGGTCCAGGGTTCCTGTGCCCGGCAGGAAAGCACAGCCAGCTTCTCAACTTGAGGGCAGTGAACCTATTCAGTAGCTGCAAATGTTCAGGAATATCAGGAGCCTTTTTCCTGATACCAGGAGGCACCTTCACTTTCCAGCCTTCACCTGCCTTCCTCCTTCCAGTTTCCTCTTGCCATCCTTCTAGGAACAGATTCCATATCTAAGCTCATGGAAGGAGCAGTGTGGCACCAACTACACAAACTTTTACCACATATAGATCTCCTCGGATATTTTGCACACCAGTGACTATGTTGCCATCTCTTACTGAATAATGAGAATCACTGTACAAGGCTAACTTATGTTGGGTAATTAGCCAGTAGATCACATTCTAATTACTTTCTGAGTTCTGTCATTTAAATGTTATTGAGGGTAAAAAAATGAAGAGGACTCTTTTTAAGCTCACAAGTTTTCTAGGCAGCTTGATTTGCACACGGGAACAACTAAAATAATTCCTAAAACTACGCATTACAAAATTTGAAAAGTAGACCTCTAATGAAATTAAAAATTCTTGTAAAATTTCCAAATCAGCTGTCTCCACCATTAGACTACAAAAAAACTAGGTATTAAGTATCTTAAATAATTTATTTTCAGACTAACTTTTTAACAAATGTACATGAAAATATTTATTGGCAAGTACTTCTTGAAATTATGTATTTGAACCAAAACAAGTACAAAATTAATGGCTGCAGTGTATCCTTCAAGCTGAAATTCCCACTATATAAAATACTTTCCAAACAGTTCCCTACTTTCCATGGTTAAAAAAATCGCTGTATTTATACCAAGTGGAATATGAATGAAGAAACAAAGCAAAAATTCCAGCATCAATGTGTTTATTATTTCAGCTCCCTGACATCCTCTTTGCTGATCTTCCAGGCTGCAGCGTCTTTTTCCATTCTAAATATGCAGACAAATCCTCATGGGCGCACTTGCGTTCAAGTTTCAGAAAAAATAAGGATCACACATATTGATGCTCTATATATGGAAATATTTCTTGTCACACAAAATGGATCTTTTCACTGTCTGACTGTCAACCCCTTCCTGATCAAACCAGACAACACCAGCTTCTGCTGCTTTTCCAGACTCTTGGCAGCCTCTCCTGACATCTGCACATCTTGCATTTACAAGTACACTGATTCCAGAGCTGTCAGTGGATGGAAATAATTTTCAAATCCAAAGTGAATACAAATGGATTCCCTGTAAAAGGCTTTTATTTCTGTGTCAAGTCATAGAGTTGCTAGAACAGAAGCTTCCATTTTACACTTCCCCATTTCCAACAACATCACAGAAGACTGGAAATGTCCCAACAGCAAATGGATGTAAGTTTTTTTTTTAATTCTTTCTGTATTAAATAAACGAAAAAAAAATATCTTTTTTTTCCTTTGGATGTTTTGTTCCATACAAATAAATACAAGGGGAAGGGATCTTGTACTCTGCCTTTCTTCTTTTTCAAAGTAGACTTTCAAACAAACAAACAAACAAAAAAAGTTGTCTGGTTTGTTTATAACACAGTATCACATAAGAGTTATTTGAGTAACGATAAATTACAGTATACAGTACTGACAAGGTAATGTAATCCATCAATTCCCTATTATACCTCACTTTAAAAAAAAATAGAAACTTACAGCATTAAAGAACAGTATTAGTTTGTTTTGGAACTCGTTAACCTGAACGAGTAGTTTATTTTGGATGCTGCAAAACTGTGATCTCACATTTGTGATGTGAGATTGAGGTCTTGACAATTGAGCAGAACTTCATAACTTTTCCATCACAATCAAGCTTTTTAAATGAAAACAGATTCCTTTTAGAATAAATTTATTTGGGGTAAAATTTAACAACTTCAACATTTCTGCACAGAAAAATAAACAAAATTGCCAGACTTTTAACTGCTACTTTAAAAAAACTGCAACCACCAAATAAACCAAAAGAGCTAGAAAGAGACAATTTCTGGTTTTGCCAACACTAGGAAACACACAATATTATTTCTATCCTTCAGTACTTGTAGAGGGCATATAAAAAGTTGGGTACAGATGTTTTAGCAGGGATTGTTCTGATAGGGCAAGGGGTAATGGTTTCAGACTAAGAGAGGGCTGATTTAGATTACATATAAGGAAGAAAGCTTTTATAATAAGGGTGGTGAAACACTGAAACCTTCGCCCAGAGAGGTGGGAGATGCACCATTCCTGGAAACATTTAGGGTAAGGTTGGACAGGGCTCTGAACAACCTGGTTTTGTTGAAGGTGTCCTACTCAATGAAGGGGAATTGGAGTAAAGGGCAAAGTTCCCTTCCACCCTAAACCATTCTATGAGATTCTGCCTTTATTTTATTTTTTTTTTTATTTTCTGAGGAGTCGGACAAAAAGCAGATAGGAAAAAGCCATTTCTGCTGGATTCTTTTGAGTATAGCCCTACTCACTGCTGAATGCAGTATTGGAGTCTTCCAAAACTCCCATTCAGGGAGTCAGATGCAATGGAGCCCTTTAAATTATCAGCAAGCCCATGGTAGTACATAGACCCTGACCTCAGTGACAAAACTTGAGGGCTTTGTTTAGCTGTGAGCAGCCTGGAATGAAATGCCAAACTGTTATATACCTCCAGTATGCAAATCCTTTGGAACATTATAATAGAGATAGATATGTCAGCAGAGAGCTTTACTAGATTGTGCATTTTGCTGCAGGAAGAACAAGTGCATTCATTAATAAGAAGGCATTACAGGACTGTGAGGAAAACAGTGTCAACAAAACTCAACTGGCTTTTGCTTAAAGCCTTGAGAGTAGCAAGTGTCAGCCAAACTCTCACCCCAGTCTGAACTACTGAATGTTGTCTGCATGAAAAAAAGGCTGCTTGACCTACTTTTATCTTCTGGATGAAAAATAGAGGTTTCTGTCTGCTGACAGCTGTTGCACTTCCAAAATAGCAGTAATCAAGTGATTTTTTTCTTCCTTCTAAAAGTAGCTGTGCCGAATCTGTCCTGGATGATGAAGGCTGAATTTGAATTTATCCTGAGGAAATGATGAGTTATCCATTGACCGCTGGTTAGGAAAAGGCACAAGTCACTTAGCCGCCATGTGGTATAAGGTGAGCATGAGAAATAAGAACAACAAATATGTTCTCTGAGACACCTTAGATATATATAGTATGTATAATTGTCTACAATTATAAGAACATATTTGTAAAACTTTATAGAAACTGCATGTTGAGCATTTTATGACATTTTCTCATTTTAGTTAGAATGCAGTAATGACTGGCAGTGTGGGAGTGATGGGAGTATCCTGTGTATACCGCAGGTAGCATCAAAAAGGAGTTCAGTTGTAAAATACTTCCTTTATTACTTGGCCACTGTAGCTATTATAAATTGTCTTATTGCCCTTTACATACCTTATATGTATTTCTTTTATTAATGATAGTTTTTTTTCTTTAAAGTAGAACATTATGGTACAGTAGTAATAGCATAACACAAAAGTTTGTATTTCTAAGAGCAGAATATGATTTAAATGTCTTTTCCTGCATGATCCATTCAAGCACCAATAAAAAGTATAAAAGTTTCAAGATTCTTCTTTAAGGATCTCTGACATGTCACAATGCTTGTTAATGGAGATGATACTAGTCAAAGCTCAGGGTCTCTCTGGGAAGCTCAGTGGAATGGGATAAGCTGACATACTGATTGACTGCAGATGAACTTCTATAAACATTGAAAGTAAACCTTGCGATGTCAGATTTAATTTCAACTTCTAGTCCAAAACAAAAAAGTTCATCTGGAAATCATATTTTCATTTACCTTGTTTCATATGCCGTATTGTTTAATAATTACAGCAATATTATTCCTTGGATAATCCAACAATAAGATGGTAAAATTTTACAGAAAAAGACAATTTATTTCTCTAGATACCATACTGTCTTCAGAACATGTTTGTGTGAAACAAAATCAAAACACAGAAGAGAAGCTGGAAATAAAAGAAATAAGAACAATATAATCAAAATAATAACAGCATTATTATATGCAGGACATAATAACTTATCACATGTACAGCTTTGGATAAAAAACAATTTCCACTAAGTTAAAAAAAAAAAGCAAAACATAAAAACCCCACAAAACTAGCAACAGAAATTAAATTCTAGAATACCATAGATATGGCAATGACTTTTGACCTACTTTTTCTGACTCTGCATCCTTGTAGCTGAAAATAAAAAGATTTTTCAAATATATTAATATCAAAAGACAGTGTTAAAATATCATTGGCCTGTTACAGGTTGAGGATGGTCACTTCACAAACAGGGACAGAGACCAGGCAGAGGTGTTTAACCTGTTCTTTGCCTCTGCCTTCAACACAGATGATGGGCCAAGGGGGTTTCATTGCCATAAGCTGGAGGATCAGGGCTGTGGGAATAATCAGCCGTGAAACTGTGCAAAATCTGTTGCTCCAGCTGAATCCCAACAAAACTATGGGGCCTGATGGGATTAATCCAAGAATCCTCAAGGAGCTAGATGATGCCATTTCAAAGCCTCTCTCAATGATTTTTGAACAATCTTGGAAATCTGTAGAGGTCCCAGCTGACTGGAATCTGGTGAAGATTTTCCCACTTTTCAAGAAGGGAAAGAATGGGAAACACAGAAACTAGAGTATTGCCTCTCTTATTTTAGTGCCCAGTTAAATAATGGAAATTATTCTGGGAAATATTGAAAAACACCTGAAGGACTGCACAGTCATCAGTCACAGCCAGCATGGCTTCATAAGGGGAAAGTTCTGATACCAAACCTGATTTCCCTTTATGACAAGGTAATCCACAAGCTGATCAAGGAAAGACAGCTGATGCAATCTTTGTGGGATTCAGCAAAACTTTTGATATGATTGCACACAGTGTCCTGGAACAAAATATCCAGCATACAGCTGGATAATTGTGCTACATGGTGGGTGAGCAGCTGGCTCACAGGTCAGGCACAGGACATCAGGCTGGTGTCCAGCCACTATTGAGGTCTCACAACACTTCATCCTTGGCCCAGCTGTCTTCAGGATCTTCATTAATGACTTGGACACAGGACTCAAAGGAATACTAAGTTTGGTGACAACATTAAATTAGGAGGAGCTATCAACTTTCTGAAGGTTGGAGAGGGCCTTCAAAGACACCTCAACAAATTAGAGATCTGGGCAATCACCAATCATATAAAGTTTAACAAGGGCAAGTGACACATTCTGTACCTGGGAGGGGCAACCCAGGTTGTGTTATAGACTCAGGAATGAGATGCTGGAGATCAGTGCTGTGGAAAGGCAACTGGAGGTCCTGGTCCATGGCAAGCTGAACACGAGCCAGCAGTGCCCTGGCAGCCAGGAGGGCCAACCCTGTCCTGGGGGCATCAGGCACAGCATCACAGCCGGGCAAAGGATGGGATTGTCCTGCTCTGCTCTGAACTAGGGTGACCTCACTTCAAGTGCTGGGAGCAGTTTTGTGCACTACAATATAAGAAGGATATAAAGCTATTAGAGCGTCTAAAGGAGGGCCACAAGGATGGTGAATCCTGTGAAGGGAAGCTGTATGAGGAGCAGCTGAGGTCACTTGGTCTGTTCAGCCTGGAGAGAGGAGACTGAGGGGAGACTTCCTTGCAGGCTTCAACATCCTCATGAGGGCAAGAGGGACAGGTTCAGATGTCTGCACTCTGGTGTCCAGTGATAGGACTCGAGAAAATGGTATGAAGCTGAGTTGGGGTAGGTTAATGTTGAATGTCTGGAAAGTTTTTCACCTTGAGTGGCTGGACATTGGAACAGGCTCCTCAGGCAAGTAATCACAGCACCAAACCTGACAGTGTTCAAAAGAAGTGTTTGGTCAACACTCTCTGTCACATGATGGGAGTCTTGGGACAGTCCTCTGCAGGGCCAGGAGTTGGCTTCAATGGTCCTGATAGCTCCTGTCCAACTCAGCACATGCTACTATTCTATGATTCTATGATTCTATGATTCTACGATTCTATGAGAGAGATTAGTCTTACCCTAGAAATTCAAGATTTTATCTGGATCTTAGTCACAGCCTCTTTGTATGGTGTCTCCTAACTTTAAAAACACAGCATGGAAAGTCAAAGGAGCATATCTGAGCTATCTGCAGCAATTGCAAAAGATACTGCAAAGGCTGTCTATCTATTCCTACAGCTCTTTGAGTGAGAGTGTTTTCTAATTCACAACAAAGACTCTCTTCCATGTACAACTTAGAGGATTGCTGTTTATAAAAATAAAACTTTAATTGTAGACTGTCCCAATTCAGGAGAAAAAAACATATGTTCAGATGGAGCTCAGATCCCTCAATCTTGTGTTGCTCAACCAAATAGGTCACAGTTTTTACTCTGGGGCATAGACTTTCTTTCCTCCTAGCTCCTTTAAAAAAAAAAAAAAAAAAAAAAGGCATTATAAAACTATAATATAGTTCCTCCTTGCCAATGGATTTGGCACATTATATGACAATTAAAAAATGCAATAAACCCATGAGGCAATAAAAATGCTGTAGAATCTTCTATAAACTAAGCTAACAAGCAATAAAACAAATCAAGTTTAAGTGTAAGAAAGCGTTTTTGCTGCCAGTAGGGAAAGAATTTTATTGAAAAGTATATATAGTCATCTGTGCATTCATACTGTTGAAATAGTGAATATTCTTTAAAGGGCAGTACTGCCGTTTAATTCGGTATTTGAGATCAGCACACATAGTGGAAGGAGTTTTGAACTGCAGGTAACCAATACAGCTGCCCTTAGGGAGCAAAAATGTCCCCAGATAAGTGCAATGATTTGGTTAGAAGCTGAACTGATTCTTTTCCTTAATACACCAGGAAATTGCTATAATAGAGAAAAGAGATAAGACTACATAAACAAATACTTTAGAAGTCCCATTTTAAAAAGAAAGCAGGCACACAAAAAAGGCACTCTCCAATGCTCCTTTAAGCCTGAAGAAACTCCTCCCATTTAGAATATTTGTACCAAAGCTAATATTTCTGCCTCTTCACCTTTCTCTTCACCTAAGAAACAGGGAGATACATGTTGGCTCTCTTTTGTGGTGATAGCATTACATACCAGGGGTAAACTGAAGCCAATGTCTGGATTTAGAAATGCTTGTCACCAGCTTGAGGGTGGCACTTGGCCGGGCTGTGCTGGCAGAGCCTCTGAACTTGAATATGCTCCCTGACACGCTTCCAGCTCTCCAACCTCCAGCTGACTGCTGGCACCAACAGCCTGAGAATAGGCTACTGTGCACAAAGAGATGGAGAGGGACATAACATTTATTTTTTGTTGTTGGTTCTTACTGCCCTTTCAACCTAAAGATTTATAAAACTGTTTTGAGACAGAGTAGAAATAGTGTGCACTTCCTTCTCAGCTCTTTCTCTTGAACTTACTTCTATATTAAAGGTTAAGGGCTACTCAAAGGTACACAAGAAATACCTAAGATTCAAATAGGTTCACTATTAATACTTTATCAAAATTTTAAAGGAAATATTTAAAAAATACTGTCATACTGACTAAGACCTGAAAACACTTAACATTACGTGAAAAGAAGGGAGACAAACATTTAAATTAGAAAACAACTATGTTTGATTCAGGTTATTCAATTTTATCATCCTAATATCATAGCTATACAATTTATGGTCCTTTAATGCTTTCTGAGAAGAAGGGACTTTGAAGTGGCTTTGTTTACCCCAGCTTAATGATGCCCAGTTCTTTAATGAGGGCACAGACTACTGTTTCTGCTGTCAGTACTTTTTGTCTAGAGCACCCCTGTGCAGCTCACTTTGCCCTCAGAGACACAAACCTTCATTGTAAGTCAGCAACTGTCTACACTAGAGTATGAAATGCCCTTACTTTTAGGAGCTGAAAACTTCTGCAAATAAACTACTAACCACCACCTAATAACAATGGGAATCAATCTTGCCTTTTCCTTCCCACTTCTGTTGACAGTGAAAATATACTGAGAATACATGCTTTGCCAGAAATGCCATAAAAGCTCCTACTGGGGCAACAGTCTGTGCAAGGGCCTGCTCTCCTCACTGTCAGAGAGCCCATAATTGGATGAAAACTAAGCTTTGAGTAAACAACCTCCAAATCAGAGGAGTTGGCTCTGAGATGCTTTGAATTTTATTCCAGATTACGAAGGAGAAGTTCTATGTATCCACCACCATTCTGTCAAGCAAAAACAAGCCTCACTCTCAACAGCATGACAGTGCACTGGTATTTTTGTGAGTCTGCACGTGTGTTTGGCAATGTATTCACAGGCATAACTATGTATATATTACCTTTCCATCAATCATATTTCTAAGAAGATTCATGACCATGCACAGCTATCAGTTTGAGATGAGCTTATCTAACTACACTAGCAGATGCCAATACATAAAAATTACATGGTCATGATGGTAATCTTGTATTTTCAATCACAGTGCTACTTGTTACATCCTGTGCTGTCTGTGGCAGTTAACCTACTTTCTCAAGTAGGCTTACAATCATGATGAGGAAAAGAGCAGAGTGTTGAATCTGAGTGGTCTTGATGAAAAGCACTAATTACTTCTTCCGTTTTTAAAAATTCTGTATCTTCAGCAGTTTGGTATGTGATCCTAAAATAAAAAACTGGGAGGAGTATTGAAAGATAGCCTTGGTTCTGTGTCTTCAGGAACTCAAGGACATTTTTCTGATATGATTAAGGAATAGGTAGACTAGCAAATTACCCTCAGGGACAGGACTTTGGATATTAACTCATGCCAGCTACTGTCATTTCTATGTATGCCCTCCTGCCCATATATAAATATAAAATGATTCCAGGTAACAAAACAGGTAATAACATAAAAGTAAGAATCTTCATCTTTCTCATATAAGGTGAAAGAAACTGGCACCAAAACTTATCTCATTCATCTTCTTATGTCCCTTTTTTGTTTTTTTGAGATCTGTGAATGCCTTCAATCTAAGTTTGTGAAAAGCAGAATACAGATGCCTAAAGGCTACCTGAGTTTGAAATTTGACTAATAAATCAGACCCCTGGATTTGTTTTGCACAGAGATTGTGCCTGATTTTACTTTTTTATTTAAGTTTTAAGAAATTACACTAACTGCACTCTCAGTTGTTGAAGACCTAGGTCGTAATTTAACCAATGCTAGTAACAAAGTAACACATGGCTGCTCCCTCCCCAGCCCCTCCATCCCCCCAAAATGTGGGATGGGAAGGAAAATCAGGAAAAGGTCAAATCCATGGGTTGAGATAAAAACTGTTTAATAACTGAAATAAAGTAAAATACTACTACTACTACTCATAAAAAGGAAAATAACAAAAAAATATAACAAAAACATAAATCTCAAGTTAAAAAACCAGTAATGCATAATACAGTTGCTCACCACTTGCTGAGGAACTACCCTGCTCCCATTTATATCCTGGGCCTGATGCTCTGTGGCGTGGAATATCCCTTTGGTCACCTGTCCTGGTCATGCTCCCTCCAGCTTCTTGTGCATTTTTGGCTGACAGAGCATGGGACACTGGAAAATCCTTTACTTAAAGTAAACACTATGCACCAACAAGTAAAACAACATGTCATTAGCAAAAACCTCATACTACATCCAAAGCAAAGAACTGTACTAGCTACTAAGAAGGAAATCAACTCTATTCCAAGTGAAATCAGAACAATCACAACAATAATCATATCACCAGCATAATTTGGCAGTTCAATAGGTGCATTCACTGCCATTTGGTTGGCTTTACTAAGTATACAAAGATTATTAATAGTGGTTATGATACAAGTCTGAAGACTTTTGCCAAAAGAACACTATAAAATTCAGCCAAATGTAAAATGTTCCAGCCAGAAATTTAGGAAGTCTTCATAACTTCCTGAATGGGATTATAAGAGAGCATATTTCTGGACTGTAAATTATTTTTATTACTTGGATTTTTTTCTGCTTGCAGTGTATGAGTTTTAATTTGACCTCACCATTTGGAAGAAGGTTGCCAAAATTGTAAGTGAATCTGACCTGCAAAACTCTGAGATAGAACTTTGAAAAATACCATTTTCATTGAACAGCAAAGACAATAAAACAACTTTTCATATTCATAGTCTTGCATTTCAAACCACTTAGCAGATTTTAAGGATTATAACTAAGCAATTGTAAAGAAAATGCATCATATTTTCTACCTTCATTTTTCTTGACTCAGTTCTAAGGACTTTTTGCTTGTTTTAAATAGAAATGTCATGTCAACTGGGTTATGAGAAGATAATATCATAGCATTAATACATGGGTTAGAGCAATTTTAATTTTAATTTAACATGACACACTTACATGTTTACAATACTGAGTGTCAAAATTGGCTTTCTCAAAAGATCTTCTTTTTCCCCCCACCCCCCAACCCCCCCAAGAAAAAAGGCTAAAACCGATTTGATTTTGGACAATTTTTCATTTATGCTGCAGTCTTTCTGCAAAAAGATACAGCTTCTGGTTTACAGAGAATCACCCACTGGAGAATCTGACTTGCAGAGAATCACACATCATCTTGAGCTGTGAGATATATTGAATTTGGGAGACTATCATGGGAACAAACACTGTATATTTAAAGTGTCCTCTGTTCAGCACTAATTTAAGTGGATCTTTATCATCATCTAATACAGTTATTCTTACATTCTTTAGAGTGACAGACAGAACAAGCAATAGGAGATGTACAAAAAGAAAAAAATTCAGAAAAATAAGAGCTATAGAAATTACCATGAAGAGATAGAGAAGGGAAAGTAAAAGGAGAAGTGCATTAGTGAGTCAGATACTGAGGGGATGGATGTATTCACTGTACTCTTGAAGTAAGCATTGGTAAAGATAAGGAGTTATATTTAGTGGTAATATTGGGACGATGACGAGATTGCAGGACATTGGGGAAAGAACAGACAAGTCAGGGAAGCTTGGTCAGTGCAAGAAAGGGAGATCAGAGGAATTTGTATTATGAAATTGCTCACATCAAAGCACCTAAGTTCTTAGTCTTAGGAGACCAATAAACACTTAGGCTGGAATGAAGACATTCAAAACCTCGACGTTTAACTTTTATGTTCTTTCTCTATTCTGATATTTTGAGCAACATTTCGTGCTAAAAACTAAATTATAACTTTGCTTTTGAATAGAGGCCATTGTGATTTGTTGATCCATACTCTTTGGTTAATGAATAAAATTCTAACATAGGACCAATAAAATGTGTTGCTTTTCCAACTTGTCCTCTAACCCAGTGGGATTAATAAAATAAAATATCTTTTTCTCTTCCAAAGTATTATAACTAAGGGAAGTGGAATGAATTTTCTTTTTCCCAGTACCCCAATTTCTTTCAGAAGTTATAAAAATTAAGAAATGACAACCTAAAACACAGTGATTAAATAACATCTCATTCTTCTTTCTGCAGAGATGGATGATGGTAATATGTAGAAGACTCCAGCACAAGAGCTCAGACCTAGAAATAGAACTTTATTGCACACACTGAATCTTGGTCATATTATCTAAATACTTGAACAATTCAGCAACATTTTTTATGCCCTTATGTTCTTGAAGCTGTTGCATGGGAATATTTGGTGTGTGATACCACCATGGTCTTTATTAATAATTCTCTTAAGTTCTTCTTAGTCACTGGGGATTTGGGGGGCGTTTTTGGTGTTTCTGTTTGATTGGTTGGTTGGATTTTTGTTTTTGTTTGTTTGTTTTAGTGCTTGTTATTGGTTGGATTGGTTTTGAGTTTTGTTAGTTTTTGTTTGGTTTGCTTGTTTGTTTGTTTGTTTATTTCACTAGGGCCAATAGGAGCTATGATGAAGAATTCTGGTATTATTCAGCTGGCATTTTTTCGTGATATGAAATTCTCTTAAGTTTCAAGTTGGTAAGAGACAAGTCTTCTCCTGATTTTGTGTACAGGAGTATTTAATTGTGATAAAATCATCTTGGCATTTATACAGCCTGTATAGTAGTATCTTTGTTACTATCTTATCAATCTTTAACTGATCATGAAAAATAAGTCCTTATCCAAGTTTGTTTTCATTTTCTTCATGGGCTTTGATGCTTCCAAGTCTCCATTAATTGCAGGGCGCACTTCTAGATTTCTAAAAAATTGTCTGCAAATAATAATATCAAATTCAGGTGATTTTCCTTTAGCTGTATTTCAAGGTATTTTTTCCCCCTAGTGGATCATATCTATTTTCTTGTTTATTTAGTAGACTAGTATAGAAACAGAAATTTAATTATTTTTCCACATTAGGATGCTCGTCTCTCGTGTTTCTTTTTTCACGAACCACACCTACTGTCACATCCTTAGTGTCTTCATTTTACCAAGGCACATTTGTCTCCTGAATGATGCTTTAGCTTTTCAGAGAATTCCCTTGACTCCTGTCTAATGTGCTTCCACACTTTGTGTTAATTATAGTGAAAAGTCTACTGGGCCATTTGGGACACTCCTGTATAGAGCACAGTCAACATGTCTGAAAAGCTTATATAATATAAATGGTTTGGTTAATTGTTCTAATTCCCTTTTTAATCACTATATAGCCTTCCACGCTGAACTATATGCTACACTTAAACATATTTACTGGATTTGTCATTTACTAGGAAAAAATATGAGGTGTCTGTTTATATTCCAAAGCTTTGAGACTTTAAAAATCTATTAACATCCCACAAGAAAGAAAAGCAATTGGGACAATATCTTGACAGAAAATGAAACTGCGTGGAGATAGAATGAACTGATGCCTCTTATCCCACTGGTTTGGAAAGAACAGAAACACAAAACATTAGACTTGGAGTGAACTCGACATTCTGGTGAACACTCGCACCTTTGCTTAGCTTCTGTACAAGGCACGCAGTATTTACTGTTGTTTATCTCTGGAAGGTAAACTACACCTGTTTGCTTTTCAGTGTCAGTAATGCTCTTGAAATGAATGTCCCAATGTCATGGTTTCACCCCAGGCAGCAGCCAAGCCCCATGCAGCCACTAGTTCAGTCCCCCACCAACAGGAGAGAATCAGAAGGGTGAAAGCCAGAAAACTCACGGGCTGAGATAAAGACAATTTAATAGGGAAAGCAAAAGCCACACACACAAAAAAAGCAAAACAAGGAATGAATTCACTGCTTCCCATGGGCAGGCAGGTGTTCAGCCATCCCCAGGAGAGCAGGGCCCCATCACACGTAATGGTGACTTGGGAGGACAAAGCCATCACTCCAAACGTCCCCTGCTTTACATACTGAGCATGTATGTCCTATGGTCTGGAATATCCCTTTGGTCAGCTGGGGTCACCTGTCCTGGCTGTGTCTCCTCCCAGTCTCCCATACACCCCCAGTCTGCTCTCCAGCATGGCAGAAACAAAAGCAGAAAAGGCCTTGGCTCTGTTAAGCTCTGCTCAGCCATAACAAAAACACCTCTATATTTCCAACCCTGTCTTCAGCACAAATCCAGAGCATAGCCCCATTCCAGTATCTGCGAAGAAAATTAACTGCACTTCAGCCAAAATCCCAGTCACATCTACTTCTGGACTTTGGCTCCGTGGTACACTCTTGAAACAGTCTTGAAAGAGACAGACTGGATTTTTTGAAGATAACACAAAACTAAAAGATGGATTTCTGGAGCACATATTACATTCTATAACTGGTCTTTTAGACCATGGAACCCAATCAAGACTAATCTGAAGTAGATTCCCCATAAAACACAGGCAATATAGACATCAGACAAAAATTCTTATAATGTAAATTCACTCTGGTAGCTTCACACTACTTCTTGAACTAGAAAAAAAAACTGTCGAGTATTTGTGTGGGAATAAAAGAATGCTTTGTCCTTGCTCAGAACTAAATGATGAGGCAAACATATTCTTGTTCCTCACTTGTTTTTTTTTTCTGAATACACTGAGTAAACAAAAATATCTCTTAATCAAGAAGATATAGAAGGTTAAAAATGGAAAATTAGAAGGCTTAGGCGAAACAAAAGAAATAGAAACACTCTTTTGGAATACATCTCTATGATAAATAGTGACAATTCCTGAAAAACCTCACATTTCATGAAGTTGAAAGGAACAATCCAAAGTTTAGATACTAAATCAGCCTGTTGTATAAGTAGGACCATGATCATGGTTCATGCAAAACTGCTTTATAACCTTTGGTAAATATATAATTCTTTTTACTTTATATGGTTCTTCTTTGCTTGTTCAAACTTATTTTAAAACTCGAATTTAAGGTTTTCATCTTAGATATTTTGCAGTTTTGCCTCCTAATATGCCTGGATTTGACTTTTACCTGCAGTATGATCACATAAACAGGGATTCAGATGCTCAAATGTCTTACTATACCTTAAAAAGAACATTGAAACAGGTATCCTTCACGGTTTCTGAAAACACTAGCCAGTCCAGATCCTCAGTCCCTGAGGAGAAATCAGTCCCTTCAGAATGGATAATATTCAATATGAGAAAGTTTGAAGCCAAAAAAAGAAAAATTGGTAAGGTGAAAAAAGGATAAAACAAATAAGAAAGAACCTTGCAGCAAAATCACATTTTTCTCATGAGACTAAAATATGTCTTTCAGTATGTCTGCAGCAATGTTATCAAAAATTCAGTCTATTGTACCATAAATTGCACAAATTAGTCCTTGAGAAAGGATAAAATTTATCTTGAAGCTAAATACCATGTGCAGGATATTATGAGACACTGGAAATACTAATGGCATGTGGAAGCCTGACTAAAATAATCTAAGAAAATATTATATAAATTCAGAACATTAGTGTATTAATATAGTATTTATTTTTCTATGAAAATTAGAAACACTGCATCAGTCACAGATAATTTGCAATACATCTTTTCTTTCTGGAAGAGACAGAAAGCTAGTCTATTAAGCCACCAAGAATGTAGCGCCACTGATTAATTGGCGTAAAAATTTTAAAGCAAAATATTTATTGAAACAAGTATATTCAAGATTTGACTGTTTCTTGAACTGTAAATTAAAAAACCCCAAACATATACCCACATTCAGAATGGGACTAAATGTCACAGGTCTATAGATACACAAGGAGTCTCAGAGAAGGAAGTCGTGGAGGCCAAAAGTGTTTTCAGATCCATACTTCACCATCGGCCACAGGACATATTCAGCACATAATTTCAGGACATTTATTTTGTAGGACCAAATTGATAGGAACAAATTTCAGGCCTTAATTTTCCAGTTCAAAGTCACCTTCTCTCCCTAAAGATTTTAAACTTTTTTACAAGTTTGCAGAAGCTGAGATTTAGGAAACTGAATATGTGTAGCTTAGAAAAGTCTGCACTCGTTTTATCATCTCTGTGTTCCTATATTGCAAATATGCCTGACAGAATTAGACTCTGAGCACCCAAGCAGTTCAAAATAATACTCCTGAGCAATGTGAACTGCCTCTTTCATATAAATGAGATTATAAACTCCAAGAACATGCTGCCAGCAGATCCTACATGACAGAAGAGGTTGGTTGGATATTTCCAGATACAAAGATCCATATGACTTGTTCTCGGTGTGTCAAGGATATTTTCCAAGTTCATGAAACTTGGAGTGAAAACAGCAAATATTGTTTGTAGAGCTAGTATCTTTGTTTATAAAAGAATTCAACATTTTTTATTCCCTGTTTTGGAAGTTAACCTTCACTTATCAACCACCAAGGAACCCTGCTAAAAAGTCTGAGAATAAGAAACACGTTTAGGTAAGATTTTTTTCTATATTAACCCATCAAAGTTAAATCCTGATCATACTCTGCTGGTAAGGATGAAACAGCTGAAGTTGAGAGGTGTAAGGTATGCTTTCTGAACAGTATTGTACAATAATGTGGTTAATACCAACTCACCTTAACACTTCCATGAAACAGATCCATACTGTGCCAAGCAGGTCATGTCTTACTAAATGATACCTGAAAGAAATAGCATGCACAGAAATTAACTTTCAACACTGGGATGACAGAAGTGCTGTTATCACACATACTGTTTAATTAGATATCATACACTCACCAAAGTATTGTCACTCTCTGTGATCTGATGTATTAATCAATTCTTTAGGCTAGATTAATTCAAATGGCTATGATATAACATAGTCTCTCAGGCTTGTGCCAATACTCCCCCATGGATGGGAGGGCTCTGTTGGTTTTGCAGGAAGCTCCTGCAATGATTTTCATAATTAATTGACCATTTTATCAGTGTATGAACATCTCTCCACTGGCTCCCACTCTTTTATCATTTTGAGCATAAAACTACTCAAATTCAGTCTCAGCAATTCTCGTAGCTATCTTAACTATTTCCTGTCATCCAGCTTGTAAAGGATGACTTGTTTTTGACTGACTTGAGGTTTCAACCACTCTTAAACATTTCACAGATTTTCAAAGGTTTTTTCTTTGCTTTGTAATGCTGATCCCCATAGAGATGCAGTATATAAAAATACATGCATAACTTTATCTCCTTCCCTTTTCTCAAATTCCTTCTTAGAATCAAGACATATTTAATAAATTCGACCTCCTGCTAATAATGTAAACAATAAACTTAAGCTATTTCCCTTGTTCTTAATAGTCTGTCCTCATAAAATCGTGTGTTCAAATCATACACTGGTTTAGGGAGGAAATGTCTGTACAATTTTGTACATTTTGGGCTGTCTTGAAATCAAATGACCATTAGTAAATGGTGAAGAATTAACAAATTAAACCTTTGCTACTATGGAGTTAGGCTGTAAAATGGGATGGTGAATGGGGATGTAAGACAAGGAAGATTTCTTGGAATTACTGCTAGAAATTATTTGTCTTTCTAAAAAGTTATTCATACTCTGTCATTTTAGAGGTTAACTCTATTGGTAGCACTGACTTTAAAAAGTCCCCAAAAAGAGATATTAAAATATAAAGTCTTTTATAGGAGCTAAAATTCAAACTCAGTTGAAATACCCACTCACGGGAGTTTAATGTCAAAGTCATTTGAGTTAGGTCTTACCTTCTAAATTAGTAAAAAGATAATAAGGTCTAAAATACTTAGAAAGTAATGAAGCATTTAAAGTAATCAAGAAATCATTCAGTAATGATAGAGGGCTGCTCACAAAATCAGATCCTGACAGACTACAAGTACTTTAAAAGAAGAGCAGGAGCAGATCTTAATTTAGAAAGCATTGTGAATTACAACAATTATTTAAATTATATTTTAATTATATTTTAGGTCCATATATATAAATGTTTATTTCGATTATAGAATATTTTGTGGCTTGCAGTTGTAAGTACACATAGTATAATTAATAGAGTTTAAAATAGTCTAACCTTTGTCTTTTCAACCAGCTGAGGATGGATACCAAACTCATCTCATCTGGACCAGTTTTGTCCTCCCTTTTTTTCCACCTGGTTCTACATCCTTTGAGACTGCATCCTTGCTTGTATGCATTACTTCTAGCTGCAAAGTACTGCTGTATCTTACTTAATAGTAATTGCACACCAAAGTTGGTCAAATTTTGAATAGTTGCATCTCTGTGATTAAATAGGAAGGTAAACTTTCTATTCTTTATTTTTGTATTTATTTTATTTTTTTTTTCCTGGGATTAAAAACTAAAAAAAAATATATATAGAGAGAGAGATAATAAAAGGAATGAATTTTATAGGATGATTTATTGGTACAATAAGAGCATTCCTTGTTCTTGCAAGAGATTACCAAATAAGCAATGATAGTTGTTCAGAGATTCCTTTAAATATTAAATTTCTAGTTTGTTTCTTTGATAAAGTACAGACATAGTCACAGAATCATTTGATTTGATAAAGTGTGGAGGTTTTGATTCAGCAACTGATCAAACCCAGAACCAAGCTAGAAAGCCAATGACTGAACCCTTTAAGATCCTTACAGTTCCTATTGTAAACTCCTTACAGTTAAATAGAACACATTTCATTTAAAATATATATTTAATATTTTTGCATTTACTTCTGTGTTTAGGTGCTTGTCACTTACTGATGTGCTTCAGGATCCTTTAATTGCTTTTCTGAAGCTGAGCCCAAATGAACCCTATGCTCTGGAAAACCCCTTCAGGAGCAGAGTTCAGACCCAAAACCATATCTGAAATGCCAGCTGAAAATCAGTCCCTTATTGCAGCAAACTTCCTTTTCGAGTTACTTTCATGGAGACAGAATTGAATCAGTTTCATGAGGGATTTCTTGAAGATTTATTTCAAGGATAGCTGGAGTAAACTGTTTTCCACTTACTGAGATTCTAATACAAACAGTGGAAAAAAATAAAATAGCTAGGTGACAGAAGCATATTTACTAGAGCTCTGAAAACCTGGGAGCACCACAAAATTTCTATTTCTGCTTTTACTTATAACTAGTGTTTGCAGAAAGACAAAAGATGAAAGTACAATTGCATGCACATTTTTAAATAAATTTTTGTTTCAGACGAATAAAATGGAAAATCGTTTAGTTTTCTAGGAGGGGAGGCAGGGATGCCAAGAAGCTGAGCCAGAAACAGAGCTGGTGAAAAGCAACCTGGTACAAGGGGAAACTGATCAGCCTAGATATTTGCTTGCTTTAAAGCTTATTCGGTGGAGAGAGAGTAGGATACATTCTTTGGAATTATCTAAGAAACTTGTGATGGCAGAGAACTGAATGTTTTCTCCTGAGATAAATTGCCCCAGAACTTAAAAGGACTCCTTTGGGAAACTATTATTACCACATTGACCGATGAAAGCAAGAATTAATATTGTCTAGTTCAAATCATAAAGAACACTTTCGAACATTTTTCTTGGGAAAAAAAAAAGAGTATGGCTATCTTTAGGTCAGTCTACTTTTTGTTGCTAAAAGACAGAAGGATTATTACCAGTGAGGTTGGTTCATAACTTGATATTGATTTGTAAAATAGGTCAGGATACTATCTAAAGAAAAGATCAGTAGCCTCAGTATTAAGCGATTGCTGTGATTAATTAAAGAAAAACATATTACTAATCTTATCAAAATCAGAGGAAGGTCCATATAGCGTTTTATTTAGTCTGACAGCTTAATGTTTTGTAAAAGGATAAAGGATAAAATATGAGATGAAAGGAAAATGCCTGAAACAATCTTTGTGTAGCACTAGCCGTTTGCCTTTATGGAAATTTGGTTACTTTATTTGCCTGCAAATGTAACAATTATCAAACTCAAGAAAGCAGAATAGAAGTAGTTACATATTCCATTTAAGCAAGAGCACAGAGGGCTAGACAGGAGCAATTTACAGAAAAGAACACTGCTTGCCTTTTTTTATTGCTTGCAAAATGCCAAGAGAGTTTCAAAGTAATAGTATTTATTAATAAATAAATAAATAAATAAATAAAGGAGAATGAGAAAGAAAGAGAAAAATAGGAAAAAAAGTATTGCCTGAGAATAGGCCCAATTTTAAATGTCTTCACCTTTTTATCCTGATATATAAGTCTTTTGTCTGCTTTAACTCTGTAGAAGTTGTATTAATATTTTTTTTGTTTGTGAGATGTGGGGTGTTTCTTATGCTTTTGAAAGTTGTATGGGAATGTTTTTAGCTTCCTTTTTAAAAATTGCTTAGAGTTTTTACATCTAGAGAAGACACACCTTGTCTTGTGTATATTTGATGTTGTTTTTAATGGAAATTTCTGAAATGCTTGCATAATTTTACTATGGTTCAGTTTTATCTCCTTTATTTTTTTGACCAAAATCTCATTTCTCATTTCTCTTTCCAATGCTCACTGCTGTTATGAATGTAATGGTATGTTGTTCTGGTGTAAGCAGGGTTTCTACAATTGGACAGACTGAAAAGGTAAAAATAGAGAAAAAAATTTCCACTCAAGCCATCTTTGTTAGAAAAAAACCTTCAATTCCACATGTCTAATGTTCTATATAATCATTGTTGGTCTTTTCAACCTGCGTGTTTTGGAGAAACTAGAGTTTCAAAAGACTGCAAAAGCCATTTCTTCTGTTGACAGCAAATATTGAACTTTCTTACCTGAAAAAAGATAAAACTTTCTGAAATTTACCTTACTTTTAACACAAGAGTAGCTTATGTTTACCAAAACCAGAGGCTAAATAAAGAAATGCAGTATGTTCCAGCAAGGAAACAGCAGGAATAATTTGTGCTCCACTCAGGATGATATAGCGTCATTTGAGTAGCGATCAGGTATTTGGCTCATATTTCTAAAACTCTTTTGAGCATTTCCCATCTCTAATACCTAGATTGGCTGGATATGCCAACCCAGCGAGTTTCATGCCACCTTGCAGTGCACTTCTCACACCACTGTGCAAGGAGAGATGCAGGGCTGCGGCTCCTCGGGTCTTCTGACACCGTCCACCTTCCAAGTCTGCCACTCTTGTCCTTATGTTGCCTCCTTTCTATTCCCAGTCCTTTACCCCTGGTGTGCACGGGATCCCAAGCGCAGGGGCACTGCAGATTCCTATTTTCCCCAAAGCCAGCACAGCTCTGATCTGCAGAGTTTTGCCCTGTGGCTACAGGCAGCTGCAGCACACCAGGCTGAGAGCCAGGAGCGGCGGCCACACCTTGCGTGCTTTGATCGCTCCGTGTTTCCACGTCTCCTGTGCCAGACGCAGCTTGTCTTGTCGGGAGGGCTCGCACTCAGCTGCCAGCTGCACCTGGCCCAGCACCGTGCAGAGTGCTGCAGAGGGAAGGGGCCTCACTGCCAGGCAGAGCCTCCCCGCTGGAAGAGGCTGGATGAGCTCGTTTGATGGGCTGCTGCTTTGAACTCCCATCACCTTGCTGCCTCCCACATCTGGAGCCTGAGGTGAAGGAAGATGAAAGCGTGTGGGGAGTGCAGAGGCTTGTGAGGCACGCTGGGAATGTTCCCAGCCTCTGAGCAGGGCTCCCGACTTGGCCATTCCCCAACTTGGGAAGTTACATCTCACGGATTAGAGGAGCTATCCCTGTGTGTGTGCAAAATACCAGGGGTGCGCTTGATGTACACTGGAGTGTTTATACATAAACCAGAGGGTGTTAGTAGGTGCTTGCATTTATACTTACAAACAGTGGGTCTGACACTATTCAAAGATCGGGCCAGGATCAATCTCAATACTTTTCAGAGATACTGATGATCACCAAACACTGTAAGAGTCCAGGGTATTTAACGTTTACACACCTCGCTTGATAACTTACCCACTGTATGTTCCCACTGACTTTCACAAGTCTTAAATAAAGCAAACAATGAAAGGAAGAAAAAAGGAGAAGAATTTCCAACAAATACTGCTTTCCAATTCTGCTAGATTTTGTAGTAAATCTATGAAAAGAAAGGGCAAGTCAATATGAAATGCACGTGGATTGTTACACTGAAGCTGAGCGCTGTCTGCAGCTCAGGCTCATGGTGTTGTGCAAAACTAAGGCACTTGCTGGGCTAGCTTTGCTAAATAAGGATGTTTTTCTGAATAGAAAATTTCAGGTGCACATTTTACATTAGTAGCAAAGCATAAAGTGTATTTTTTCTGATCTGTAAATTTTATTGTTTCTGACATCATAACATTCCCTGAATGTTAGTGTTTGAGGAGGCAGAGAAAACTGCCTTTGCAAATATATAGCCATGTGAATCTTAGTCTCCCTGGTCTTTTTAGAATAACAAACAATGATACATAATTAATTGTAATTTTGCTGGAAGTGACATTATCACCTACTCATAAATACCCACAAGGCAAGGACTGTCCCAGGGGAGATAACTTCCTTTCAATGGTGTGATAAAATGTTCTGATCACAGGCAGTATTTATTGTCTGTGTCTCTTGAGAGATGATTAAAACACGAGAAGAGCAAATAAGCAGACATAAAACATCCCCACTATGCTCATTTCATGGGCATACTTCTACTTGTTTAAAACACAGTGAGTTAATATGGGATCTGAGAATTATCATTTTTCCTCCTTCTGCTTTCTCACTGGGTTTTTATTATTGTTTTGGAGAAAAATGGCTAGAGAAATATCTGAAACCTTAATATCTTTTAAAAACTCCTACACTGAGCTACAATCTCTGCTGCAGTAAAATGCATACAATCTCATCACTTAGTTTCCTCTAGCTGGCTTTCATGCCCCTTTGTGAGCACAAATAGAAAGGCATTTCATTACATTCCCTTTTCTGACAAGGTAAACCAGCAGAAATGAAAATAAATTAATTACATTAAAATTATACATTATATGCTTAAATAAAGAATGAGCTGTGATAAAGTCATGTTTTGTGGTTTCTAGATGAATAAAATGCCCTTTTGGATTGATTGCTAGTTCTTCAGAAAGGCAGGTGACATTTACTGCAACACTGGCTGCCGCTTGCAATCCCCTTTTGGAGAAGCTAAGGAGACTTACAATTTGAAAAAATTTTCAAGTTACACACTCAGCTAGGCTGAAACATGGTGGATAGATTCATTTCAGCCAAGCTGGTGAAAATCTCCCATTGTCAAATTTTCCTTTGTTTTTTGAAGTTGTTCTCTCAGTGTATATTTGATTCATACCACCTAATAATAAATATGCTAAGCATAAAATTTATCTGTGCTATCATGGTATCAGTATTTCTCTCTCTTTGTTCAAAGAGAACATAAGATCCTAAACTGAGTTTCAATGTCTTGCTTCTTTTTTAAAAGGCCTTTTTTTTTGCTTTTCTTTTTAAGTAGACATCTTTTTGCATTAATGATGCAAATAATTATTCAATAATTATTCAAAATCTCTTTTTATGACATTGTTTAAATCTTCCATGAGTAGCATCAGCTACTTGCTACAGAAAATATGATGCAAAGTTTTATAGAAGGGTCAAAATGCCTCTGACCATGCAGATCAGACATTGCATTCAGGATTCATTCAGGTTCAGATGCAGCATGAATTAAATGCACCTCTAAATAAAACAAAAAATAACCTGTACTACTCCTTAAACTATTACAGTAGTTTAGAAACTAATATTTAGTTATATGATGCCAAAAATTTGAAATTTTGCCTTTAATTAACGGAAGTTGGAACTTCTTATTTTTCTCTACCATCCAATATCTTTCACACTAAGTTTATGCCTGAGGTTTTAGCTAATTTCTATCTACGAAGAAAATAATTTTAATATTAGTAGGTATATGAACTAGAAAATTAAATATTAAAAGGTAAAAATTATTTTCCTATAAATTTGTGTTGTGGAGGGAAACACTTTTGAGAATTGAAAACACTCATGCTTGCTTCCTATTAATGCTCCAAGGTACATGTGGATGTCTTATTAGATCTAGATAACCATTTTGGGCTGCAAATACGATCTGTCAGAGCCCTTTCTTTTTCACAAGTATCAGCCATTGATAATGAGATTAAAAGACATTTAGATAAAATGCAAGATACATGTTTGCTTGTTTGACAATTTTTGCTTACCTTGAAGGTCTTACATTTAACAATACACATTTCAGCACTAAACAACATTCTAACAGGCATAATGTGATGGTTGGTTTGCATTACCTGGTTCTTCTCTCCTGATTTGAAATGTATAAAGAAGCAACGTGTCCATATAAACCAGTTCAAAGGAATTTATTTTTAACAGCAATTTCCTTTGTTTCTGCAGTCTTCAAAACGCATGACAAAAAATCATTTTCCCCTGATTTCTTACAAGACAACTACATCTTGCTGTTTTGCCACACCATGACTATGCTACAGTATACATTATATGGCATGATTAGAAACATAATGACTCATGATACTACTGAATTTAAAAAATACATTGAAACTTTTTAAAATTTAGACCTTTGAGCAACTCAACAACAAGCAAAGTAATGGTGGTGCAATTAATGCTGCCATTTAAAAAAAAAAGGTAATTTCCTGTAATTTGTGAAATATGAATAGTTCTGTAAATACTCCATGCTAGCTTAACTCCAAAATGAGCTAACATCTGCTCAGTTTTAGGTGAATAAAATACTAGAGATGATTTATGTTGTTTTTCTTCATTGTTAGTTTTCTTTTTTTTTTCTTGACCTAAATAATGGGAATCTTTCATAGTGAAGTCTGACTTTTCTTTTAGCTTCAGTAACACTTTCACTACTCCAAAAATTATAGTAGGAAAACAGGAATAACAGGAAAAAATATTGCAAGTTTGTGCAACTGGTTCTAATTTTCTGGTTTCTAATTTTTTTTTGTTTTCTAATTTTTCATTAGTATTTGGTTTTAAACTATGATAGACATTAACATCACACTAGCACAATTTTGTAATGAAATCACTCATCCAGGTGGCTTGACATGAGAATTAATCTACCAGATATTGCTAAAAAAAAATTAAGAAGACATTTTATTTGCTATTAGAAGAAACAATTACCACTTCTCTTCAGATTTCAGGAGTCCTAGATTCAAACTAAGTGATTTTAACAAGCTGGTAATTGTTCTTGTTCAGTGTCCCTAAATGGGAAAGATATGTAGAACAAAGTCAAATTAAGAAAAAGTCAATAGGTCAAATAATTACCCACTGTCTGTGATTGGGAGATGGCAAATCCATAAAAACAGGGCTCAAAATAAGTCAGGAAAGTGATAAAGATTTTTTGACTTATGAGAGAAGAGTCCTACTTATGAAGAAAAAGAATTGCCATAAATACAAAAAAAACAAGAAAATAATAATCCCTATTATTAGACTTATTAGAAAGGTACTTAGATTATGAAATTTAATTTCTATTTGAGCTTGGATTTGAGTTCAGGTTTCTAACCTAATATGCAAGCTTCAAGTATCTTGGATTCTTGGTGCCTCATCACACAACACAAGAGTCATCATCAAAAGGATGTAGTTACAGTCATGCAAAGGTAGAAGTTATTCCAGCTTCTGCTGTAACCATATCAAACTATGCAAGACAATATTGCAGAATTGCAGAATCACAGAGTCACAGAATCACAGAATCACAGAATGGGTGAGGTTGGAAAGGACCACAGTGAGTCATCTGGTCCAACCTCTCTGCTCATGCAGGGTCATCCTAGAGCACATGTGACAGGATTGTGTCCAGATGGTTCTTTGATATCCACACAGCCTGTTGAGATCCTTCTGAAGGGCTGCACAGCACTCTGGGGCATTGGCTGCTCCTCCCAGCTTTGTGTCATCAGTGAACTGGCTGAGGAGGCATCTGCCCCTTCATCCGAGTCACTGGTGAGCAATGGGCCCAGTATTGAGCCTTGGGGACACCTTTAATGACAAGCTTCCAATCAGATTCTGTGCAGCTGATTTTAACCCTTTGGGATCTGCCATTCAGCCAGTTCCCAATCCACCTAACTGTCCACACATCCAGTCCACACATCCTGACTTTATTACATGATGTGACAGACAGTGTTGAAAGCCTTGCTGAAGTCAAGGTAGACAATATCCACTTTTCTCCACTCATTCATCCAGGTACTTGTTTCGTCATAGAAGGCCAATATGTGGGCCATGTATGATTTACATGTCCATGCTGACTAGTCCTGATCACCTTGTCATCCATGTGGATAAAGATGGCCTGCAGAATGAGATGCTCTATCACCTTTTCAGGGATTGAAGTGAGAACAACTGGCTGGTAGCTCCCTGGGTCCTTCCTCTTGCCTCTTTTCTGTCTTCCAGTCCTCAGGCACTGCCCTGTCTTCACGACCTTTCAAAGAAGGTTGTGAACCACCTTGCTATGATGTCCACCAGCTCTCTTGGTGCTCTTGGACTAATTATGTCAGGGCCCTATGACTTGTGGATGTCAAGTCTCTCTAGGTGTTCTTTAATCCAGCTCTCCTTGACCAAAGGGAAGTCTTCCTTCCAACATTCTTTTACTCTGATATCTTGGGTCCAAGATTCATGAGAACTGATCTTGTCAATGAAGATGTTCTTTGAACAAATCCTGAAGGAAACTTTTTAAACAAGGCTGCTTCTTTTCCGACTTCCCTTCTTTCACTTTTCAATCCTCTGCCTCATATTCACATTCCTAGTCCCTACTTTGCTCTAAAGTGAATGCTAGACACTGTTGTTTTTACAGGACATAAACACAACATATTAAAATCTTTGCTTCTTCTTGTACTTATACAGAATTCCTGCACAAACAGAAGGTTTAGAGCTTTCATCTCTTCCCTTCTGTAAATACTGCTTTCAATTTGATTTTCAAGTATTTTTAAGTTTTTTTTAGGGTGGAGTTTCTAACCTGTTAAACTTAACTTTATGAAGAAGCCTCAGTATTCTTTTACATGCAATTTCTCTTTGAAGTATTTTTCCTAAATAAGTATGCTAAAAATACAATACTTGATTGTGAGATTTTTCATGCTGAGTTCCAGTTTGGATTGAATTTTACAGCTAGGTTATAAATCCCAGAGAGCAGAAGTTTATAATAGAAATGCTTCTAAGTTTGCACACTGAACTGCTTCTGGAATGATTTTCTACACAGTATACAGGCCACTTGAAAGTTTTCTATTTTCTCCTGTAAAGACAAATAGATCCATTTCAGAAGCTGGAACTTCTGAATAAAACCAAAATTGTTCATATAGTATACAATCATGAAACTAAATTCAGTTTATTTAGCAATTCATTTTCTCCTAAAAATCATGTTGTCTTTTTGAGCATTAGGTTTTGCCTATTGAAACTGCCAACAAGCAAAGCAAAGGGTTTACACAATGGGACAGAGCAACATGAATAATCAAGAATATTTGTGCATTTCCTTAGATTAAAACACACTGTGTGATCTCAAAATGTTCCATCGACAACTAGTCTGATAAAATCATCTTAAAACCCTGCTTGTTTTCTTTTCTTTTTAATTTGGTTGAGCACAGAGACAAGTATCTCCATATCAAAATTCATGAGGTATTTTGCTCTTTTTCTTAGGGAAAGAATCATGCATAAAGAGTTGGGGATTCTATGCTAGTAAAAGTAATGACACTTCACTAATGACAAATTTCATTAATTTCAAGAACATTCATCAAATTCCTGTTGGTTTAGGCTTTTAAATTCAGTATGTAAAATATTTGTTAAGGGCATAGGCCTGTATATTTCTGCTAATCTAAGAATCTATTTAATGCCTAAATTTCATAGCTGGTTCCTGACTACAGGTTTTATCAATTTTATTTTTCTGGAGAATATATGTGCTGCATAAACGAGCATTACAGATAATAAATCAAAGTAGAATACCTTGGAATGTATTTCTTTCCAACCACTTACTAAAATCTGCTTTGTGGAATATATAGGAAATACAATTTCTGTAGAAGCAGATTGAAATTGAAATAAGTAATTCTAGTCTTTCCCATTTACTCACAGATTAATCTTCACATTTATACGTATGATGACTACAAATATTTTAGATTTTATAGAGCAGATACACATTTAACCAATGCCTTTGATCATAGTGAGAGAGTAGAAGAGATTTTCATCATCAGTCATGCGTCTACAAGTTTAATAATCATGCATGTCTATACCTTGCTTATAAATACAAACTAGCAAAATCTATTAGGGTATTAATTTACTATTTGATAAAAAATGTTTTAATATAGATGACAAAATTCTTTCTTTACACATCTCTTATCACCCAATATATTTAGAAGCTTGCAAATCAGACTTGTAAAATTCATTCACGCTGAATGAATGCACTCTAATCCACCATGGAATGTGTAAAACAGTAATGAAAATACATGACATTTTCAGAAGAGCTCACCATTGGTCTACTGTTACAGTCTAAATCAGTATATATTAATGATACTAATAACATTTTAATTTGATAGAAGCAATGTACAAAGAAGATACATAGACTTCTGTTGCCATAGACTTCATTTCTTAGGATACTTACTGATGCCAAAGTCATTTCACTATGATACATAGTATATCCTATTACATGAGATGGTGTTAATAGTAGAATGTGACAGAGACATGCACTATGATAATCTTCCAAAAGTTTGGTAATTATATAGCCTTGTCTTTTTCACTATTTCTGTGATGCAAAATTTTACTTGTTTTCCAATTGACATAGATTCTCTTAATTTAATTGATTTAGAATCTGACCTGCTGTTTTCACACATCTTATACTTCTATTTCTCGTTGAATGTCTTGAAAGCTAAAGCATTACGATACTGTTTTTGAAGGGAATGTTTTGACTAATCCATATACATTAAATATAGGAAAAGAAAATTACCTGATTGTTCTATTACAAATAACTATTGATACGGGTTTCCTTCCAGTTGTGTTTGTTACACGAAAAGAAACATAATATTTGTGATGTAAATTTTTCACATTTCCAACCTCCATGAAGTCATTCTAGCAGGAAAAAACAGTTGAAATTCTAAAATATCTAATGTAGTAAGGATTGAAAACTATCCTTTAGAATTCATAACCCATGCCATCACTTTTGCAAGTTTCATCCAAGAAATAAGAGACTGGATTTTTGTTTGGTCGTTTGCTTAAAATTTGCAAAGTTGAAGACCTTTCTCCAAAATTCTCAAGTTTGTAGACATTAAGAGAAAATAGCAGTTCAACATGACAGGTAGACAAATGAAACAGAGACTTTCATTAAATCTTCCTTAATTCAATGCCAAAGGAGTACATTAGAAATAATCATTCTTACTATCAAATATTCCCTGCATGAATGTCTGAGTACCAAACTCCACCAAGAGAAACAGGGACAGAGTACTTGATTTGAAGCATAACTTGTTATGCCACTTGGCAAGCACGGCAAGAAGAGGGAAAAATGTAAGAAATTTACATTTAAATAAAGAACTTAATGTTGTGCTTATATTTGATCCAGATATTAGAAAAAAATATGGACTGTCATTATATAGCCTGTTGACATGCATGTACTGTGTACACTATATACTTAATTTATGATTCACAAGAACACAAAAGGTAATATATCATATTCTCAACCATTAAAAAAGGCAAGAATAAAAGGCAATATTATCAGACTGTGACATAAGAAATTTACCTTTTCCAATTGCCTGCTGTTTGAATTTCAACATTCTGAAACTAGCTATGCTTGCAAAGCAAACTAGGAAAGCTGTTATGGAGTTTGAGTACTATGTTCAGCACATTAGAATGCAAATAAGGTTTACCATTATTTCTGTCCCCCATTCATCATTATTTATTGCATTTTATTTAAATGAAATCTAGCCACTCCCTTAAAAAAAAACAGAAATAATTTTAAAACTCAAATAAAAAAAAAATTCCAGCACAAATCCCCAACCCAAGACAAAAAAAAATCAACCCAACAAATCACAAACAATCAAAAAAGGAAAACCAGAAAACACTGATAGATAGTTGTAGTTGTGAGAAACCGAAGTCATGGTTCAATTTAAAGTGGCAAGAGAGGTGTGAGCATTGAAAAAAATTATATCAAATCTGGCCTTTCAAGCTGGAGACTGAAGTAGGGAATATCAGTTTAGTGTAAAGACTATGCTCAAGTGAAGCTTAAACAAAAGCTTAAACAAAAAGAGATTTTAAGTGTTACTAAAATGTAACACTTTAAAACCTATATTTTTAAGTTAAATTGATATACATATTTGTTGGCTTTGTTGATTAGAGACAGAAAAGTGTGACTAAATTTTGTCTATGTGTTTCTCTGTCAAGGCTGTTGAAAAAAAAAGTTGTATTTTACATAGGATATTTATGAAAATGTCAACAATCTCAGAATGCTCATAGTTGTATAAATATAGCTAAAATACTCTACTTCATTTTGCTGTCAATATTCCAGTCATCTAGAAAGAACAAGCAGCACTGTTACTGGGGTGATTGTCATAGATGAAGTATTGAGGTAACAGATACAAGTAAATTACTTTTTCTATGAAAATAGTTTACTGATATCCATAAATAATGTATACAGTCAAACAAGCTAAGAAGCTCAACAATTTATCAACACAAGTGAACTTCTTACTATTTATATATCTGTAAACAGCAACAGACATAATTTTGGGGTTTTTTTTCATAGAACATATAATTTTGATCCTTTTATTTTTATACAACTATTATGAGTGAAACTTGGCCATTCTGTGATTCTGGAAGGGAAAACAGATTTTTTTTGCATTGTGTGGCAAGCTGTGGCAAGCTAGCTTGAGATGGTTCAGGCAGATATTTGGTTAAGTGATGCTTTGAACGCAAGAAAATGTGGAAACTAGAAAAATTAAAAAGGAATCCAGCATATCTTCAAAGACCAAAATAACCCTCTGCTGCAGAGAGATGATACAGAGTTATTTTATTATGAGTAAATAGGAATTTTATAGAAATATACAATAATACAATGCTATTGTATTTGCTATTTCTGTATGCAAGGCAAGGCATGTTTTTAAATGCTTTAAAATGTTTTTTTTTAATTTTTTAAAAATAATTATAAATCATTAAGTTACTGTTTTTTAAAAAGTGAGAACTCTTATTCAACCTCTCATAGTTTTGTTGGCTTTATACTGTACAAAAAGGCAGCAAAAGAAGTGTAAGCTACATATGACAAAAAATGAAACTAATAAAAGATGGCATTCATAGTCTCTGAAGTTTGCCATTAATTTTCAAAGTAATTCTGAACACATAAGAATGACACATTCACCCCAAGAAACAGAAAATATTTTTTATTTTGCCAGGAAGAAAGAACATTGCAAGCTGATTGCTATGTGATCTTATGAAGAGACATATGTGTCAGTTTATTGAATGTAGTGGACCAATGCCAAAATGTTCAATATTCTCAAGAAAGTGAATACAGAATGGTTTCTGATTCTCCTTCGATTAATGTCTCTGCTAATGTTCTTCCAAGATGTCCTGACAAGGAGTGCTAGGGTGGCTTTCTTAGAACCATTATTTCTGATTACTCCTTTTGCCAGAGGAGTAGGAAGAAAGGATGTGTGAAAAAACAAAAAACAAAAAAAAACGAAATAGGCAGAATACAGAAACAGTTTTTGTCATCTGTTTGTTGTACGTCTCAGTTGTTGAGAACTATTTATTTCTATTAGTCTATTTATTAGTCTTGTTCTGGTAATATTTTTGTTACTTTAAGTTTGCTCATTATCTCTGATGGACAAAAATCCTTGCAGGTTATGAAACTGTAAGATATGGGAGTGCTTCCAAAATTCCAGCTCCACATTCACACCTTGACTGCACATGGTGTCCAAACCCCTTTTCTCCTGTGTTCTGAACTAACAGGTGTGGTCACACATTCATATACATTGCTGTCTATGCTGTCATTCTTCATTTTTTTACTGTGTAAATCTTGAGGACAAAAGTGTTTTTCTTGATCTTCCTCCTCTTGACACACAAATAGCTATGATTGTACCCTAATTTATCAAAGATTCTTGGGTTTGCTTCCTAGGGGGAGACCCTTTGGAAGCTTTCTCCCACATTTGCCCTAAACCAGGACAAATACACATTTTTCTCCTTGGAGTGATCATTGCAGCTAGCTGAGCCCTGGCATATGCTTATTGCACACTGCTAGATACCGTAGGGCAGCAGAGAGGCAGGGGGGCAGGGAGATGAATCAGCAGCTACCCCAGTCACTCAGGCTGCAGCCAACACCCCAGCTACTCTGGTTGTAGTTAAACCAGACGGTGAGCCTAAGCCAGCAGCAAAACCAGACAGTGAGCCTAAGCCTCTGGCCGTTGCTGCGGGAAGGAAGCACACCAGCAAAACTGATCACCAGTGGATGATGATGATCCAGGGGAAGGACCCTCAAAGTGAGCTCCTTATAAAAAATCAGAAATCACAGCAACTGACATGAGATCAAAAGTCCTTTCCCCTGAAAGGACTATTGAGTCCTTATCCCTGAAAGACCTTCATGCCTAAGAAAAGATTACACCCGAAGATCTGATGAATCTATAATTAGTTGGCTGATCTGTCTTTGGGACACTGCAGGCGAGGCTACAATTCTGGATGGCACTGAAGCCACGCATTTGGGATCCATGTCACATGATCCCGTTATTGACCAAGGAATGATGAGGGGGGCTAGTCCTCAGAGTCTCTGGGCATGGGTCCTGGGAAGTGTGGCACAAAGATATCTGTGTGCAGACGATCTTTATATGCAGCAAATCCAGTGGAAGACCATAGAACAAGGGATTCAAAGCTTGACAGAAATGGCAGTGGCAGAGATTGTCTTCTCGGATGACCTAACAACTAGGAATTCAGACTTGGTGCCATGTAAATCTGTGATGTGGTGAAAACTTGTACGACTTGGGCCACATGAATACGCTCCTGCTCTAGCAATAATGAAGTGGGAGGAAAAGGAGGAGACTGTGCTTGATATGGTGAAGAAGCTCCGAGCATACGCAGATGCCATGCATGGCCCAACACATGCCAGGATAGCAGCTGTGGAAACACGTCTGCAGAAATTAGAAGATAAAATACAGGAATATCATAAGAGACTCAGGGAGAAGATTAAAAAGGACCTTCTCTAAATCTCAGCTGTACATATCAGAGGTTCTGGTACCCAACTCAGACATTCCCCAGATAAGGAGAGAAGGTACACCCCACGAGCTGAGCTGTGGTTCTTCCTGCTTGATTGCAGAGAAAACATGAGGAGATAGGATGGAAAATCCACTGCTGCTCTGGCCCAATGGGTGCGTGAATTGACGGAAGGCAAGAGTCAGAGAGGGAGTTCCACCAAAAGGGAAGCAGCTCCAGTTGCTCATAGCCGAACTGCCAGGTATGATGATGATGATGATGATGATGATATGTCCGATCCCCTTGAAGGAACCTCCAAGACATATGCCCAGGGAAAGAAGGATAACCAGGCTTAGAGGGGCCCTGTCTCTAGCCAGGTAGAGGTTGGGGAAAACCGTGTTTTTTGGACTGTGTGGATTCATTCTCCTGGCCCATCAGAACCATGTAAATATGAGGCCTTGGTTGAGACTGGTTTGCAGTGCACATTAATTCCATCGAGGTATGTGGGGGCAGAATCTGTTTCTATTGCTGGCATTACAGGGGGATCTCAAGATTTTGCTTTGGTGGAAGCTGAGGTGAGCCTAACTGGAAATGGATGGAAGAAACACCCTGTTGTGACTGGCCCAGAGGCCCCACACATTTTGGGCATAGACTTCCTCCGAAGTGGGTATTTCAAAGACCCAAAGGCACTCAGGTGGGCTTTTGGAATAGCTGCTGTAGAGACAGAGGGCGTTAAGTAATTGAACACTTTGCCTGGACTGTCAGAGAACCCATCTACAGTAGGAGTTCTGAAGGGAGAAGAGCAACAAGTACCAATTGCCACTTCGACAGTGCACTGCCAACAGTACAGAACAACTCGAGACGCTGTGGTTCCCATTCATAAAATGATCCATGAGCTGGAGAGCCAAGGGGTGGTCAGCAAAACCCACCCACCCTTCAACAGTCCCATTTGGCCTGTACTTAAATCTGAAGGAGAATGGGGATTGACTGTGGACTATTGTGCATTGAATGAAGAGACTCCACCACTGAGCGCTGCCGTGCCGGACATGCTGGAACTGCAGTACGAGCTGGAGTCCAAGGCAGCAAAGTGGTACGCCACCATTGACATCGCCAATGCATTCTTCTCCATTCCTCTGGCAGCAAAGTGCAGGCCTCAGTTTGCTTTCACCTGGAGGGGTGTCCAGTACACCTGGAACTGACTGCCCCAGGGGTGGAAGCACAGTCCCACCATCTGCCATGGACTCATCCAGGCTGCACTAGAAAAGGGCAAGGCTCCAGAACATTTGCAGTACATTGATGATATCATTGTGTGGGGGAACACAGCAGCAGAATTGTTCGAGAAAGGAGAGAAAAATCATCCAGATTCTCCTGAAAGCTGGTTTTGCCATCAAGAAGAGCAAAGTCAAGGGACCAGCTCATGAGATCCAATTCCTGGGAATAAAGTGGCAAGATGGATGGCGTCAGATTCCTACCTATGTCATCAACAACATTACAGCAATGTCTCCACCAACCAGCAAGAAGGAAACACAAGCTTTCTTAGGTGCCATAGGCTTTTGGAGGATGCACATTCCTGAGTACAGCCAGATTGTGAGCCCTCTTTACCTGTCACCTGCAAGAAGAACAATTTCCACTGGGGCCCTGAGCAGCAGCAAGCCTTTGCCCAGATCAAGCAGGAGATTACTCATGCAGTAGCCTTTTGCCCAGTCAGGATGGGACCATGCAGCCAGGAACCATGGTCTGTCCTGGAGCCTGTGGCAGAAAGTGCCTGGGGAGACTCAAGGCCGACCACTAGGATTTTGGAGTCGGAGCAACAGAGGGTCTGAAGCCAACTATACCCCAACAGAGAAAGAAATTCTAGCAGCCTGTGAAGGAGTCCAAGCCACTTTGGAGGTGTTTGGCATGGAAGCACACCTCCTCCTGGCACCCCAACTACCAGTGCTGGAGTGGATGTTCAAACCAAATGTTCCCTCCAGCCACCAATGCCACCAATGCCACATGGAGCAAGTGGATTGCTTTTATCACGCAGTGCGCCTGTATTGGTAAACTGAATTGTCCTGGGATTTTGGAGACAGTTACAAATTGGCCTGAAGGTGAAAATTTTGGCCTCACAGATGAAGAAGAAGAAGAGCAAGTGACCTGGGCTGAAGAAGCCCCACCGTATAAGCAACTGCCAGCAGATGAAACACGCTACGCTCTTTTCACCGATAGTTCTTGCTGCATTGTGGGGATGAACTGGAAGTGGAAAGCAGCCGTATGGAGCCCCACATTGGATGCCAAAATGTGTATTTGTCCTGGTTTAGGCAAATTTGGGAGAAAGCTTCCAAAGGGTTACCCCTGCAGGAAGCAAACCCAAGGTCCTCTCCCCCAGCTGGTTTGAGAAGAAATTTCCTCAGAGAGAAGTTGAAAAAAACTGTTTATTCAACAGGCAAAACACTGTCCAGCACAAAAATGAAAAAAAAAAAAAAATTAAAAAAAAAAAAAAATATAAAAAAAAGAGCCAAACCAATACCAAACAACAAAACCTCTCGCTGCTCTGAAGAGATGGCAAACTGAGAAAGTCTCTCTCCTGTGGTAGCTCGGCTCAGTCTGTTCTCAGTCCCTCTGGCGCTGGAAAATGCCACTGCCCAGGCCAGGCCCCGGTGGCCGCAGGTGCGAGCTCCTGGTGCTTCCCCCCAGGGTCTCCAGTCCAGAGAAGGTTCAAATAATTCCTGGGAAAAGGAAAAAAACAACTTTCCGGGGAACTTCTCTGCTTCAGTTAGTCAAAAACTAACAAAAAGCAAAGGAGAGCTCTCTCCACTGTCCACCACGGTGACACAGTCCAGGAGAGGAGACGATGGAACTCCTGTCTCTGTGTTTTGAAAACAACCTCCTCAGACATTCCACCACTTCTGCTCCCCCCTCCTTCACCCTCAAATCCAGCCTGAAAGGTACGAAACTTATTTCTCAGCTAAACAGACAAATGGCAATACAATACAACATGACAAAGTCACCCCAGGACAGGTCCAAGCTGAGATTTCTGTAACCTGCTTAGCAGCAGGTTTAATATAAAAAAAATCAGGCACATATGAAGCTTCTATTAATGAGCTACGTGCCTAGTGTTCTTTTGAAGCCTGAAGTTTTAATCATATAGGCCTCAATCCTGCTTAAATACTGCCAAAGACCCTCATTAATTTTAGAGATGCTAGATCTTCTTATACTGCATGTCTGAGGTTGGCACTCTCCCCCCTGCTACCCTTTCACTACAGTTCTGTGCTTGGAAGCATGATAAAGGTGATTACATGAAAATCTACATTCAGCAGCTGACATAGAATACAAGTATTCCACATGGTCTGTGTTTTACCTCCTCTACCTGTGTCTAATGCTGTAGGAGATATCACATTTAAACAGCACCTGGGCTTCTTTGACTGAAAAATGTCTTTTTGAGAGCAGGACTTGTACCTAAATCATTGAATTTTGCATACTGGAGAAAGCAGCTGGGGAGAGGGCAGGGCAGAGGCCTTAACAATCTTGTGGTCCTCATAATAATTCTTGGTTTTGTCTTAAGTTGAAAGGTTAGAGTCAATGTCTTTACCTAAGAACTACTTTTTGGTTTAGCATTTAATAACATAACTTAAAATGTGCATATGCTGAACATTATTTGATAGAAAAAATTACATTCCCAGACAGTGCAGTGAAGTATAAAGGATAAGGCTCAGTAAGAGTTTGTGTCTGTCCTGTGAGGAGCAGATAAAATATCCTTGGAAGTATTCTCATCCTTTCCTCTCTCCAAGCCCTTCAGCTAAAAAGCTGCAGTCTGATTTAATAGCTTTCCTTGCAAAGGTTTGAGTACTTAATATGTCCTAGAACTGCTATTTTGTTTCTGTCATTTAGTCAAGTTCTTCAAATTCTGATAGCAAGACCAAACAGGCAATGAAGAAAAACAATATAATTATATTCTTAACACCACAAAATCCCCAAAAAAACAACCAAACAAACAAAAAACCCAAACAAAACAAACAAATGAAAAATTACCCCCAAAATGCAAAAAATCAAGAAACCACACAAAAACCTACCTAAAATCTATCACTGTACAGAAATATAATGCCCCAAGTGCTTACATACCAAGACGAAATTTATCAATTCCTCCGGTGTAAAGTAACAAAACAAAAATTCTTGAAAGAACTAGGAAAGAAACATTTTCCCCATAAACATCTTTCCATTGTCCTTTATTAACACCATTTTCATGCACAGCATCCTACTTAACATGCAGGGTAAAATATTCACCATTTCTGCCAGTGAAGCAGGAAAATGCTTCCCATTAGAATAAATAGCTAAAATTGTTGCCAGGGTCTGAGTATTCTGCAGAGTATTTCAGTATTTCCTTGGTCCTCAGAAACAGTGTCCATATAGGAAATGTGTGGATCACATCTCATGCCTTTTCTCACCTGAACTAGTAGTCACATGTGTACAAAGTTGATTTGCAATATTTATTTTAAATTCTACTAAATTAAAAAAGTTAGAGACTAGATTCCTATCTAGGATATAACTGCAGTTCTTGAAGTGAACTCTTTTTTTCAAAATCAGTATTTATTTGAACCTTTCCATAATAGTCTTTCTATACAAAACCTCTATTTTAGATAAAACATTTTGGAAACAAGAGGGGTCATGGAAACAGACTAAAGAACAATTTTTATTTCTGTGGGATGCTTCATTCATAGTTCAGTGACACTCTAGAACTGAATTTCCTCAGGTTGGTGGTATAAGTGCTAAATATGTACTAGTGTATGCACTTAAAAATGTAATATATGTAAAAAAAAATCAAGCCAACCAAAACCAAAACCACTTAAAAGTAGAAAAAGCAAAATACAGAAGTATGTGCATGTGGATTTATAGGTAACTAGCCTCCCTAAGAACATTCATCTTTGTGACTGAAGATGACAAGGAATATATACTTAAATTTTCTAAATATTTCAGAACTTTATAAAAAGTTGTAACAGTAAATGAAGAAACTGCAAACATTGAAAAGAGAGAAAGATTGAGAAGAACACGTCTTTTCAAAGAATAATTTTTAGAATTAAATTAGAATTTGCAATTTTGTACTTCACTGCATTTAAGACATCTGTGGTACTTCTTATGGCACTAGTACACAAAAAACCACATATACTCATATATAGTTTGAATGTGTATGTCAGAGGACCACACTCAACCAGCAGTAAGAGACAATGTAGTGAATTCACTCTGGAATGTAAATTCAGATAATTGCATTTTCTTTATTATGCTCCTTTTAAATTTGTCTGTTTAAATTGTTGGAGGAATTATCTGGGAATGGAATTCTTATGATGTGACACTGGATCTCAGTGTAGAGTCAATATTCCTTAAACACAGAATATTTTGACTTCTGGTCCTTGCATCAGAGGAAAACTTAATATATTAACAAGTATAATATATCAAAATTTTAATATTTTTCCTTTGTGAGACCAAAATTCTAAACTTCAATTTATGAAGGAACTTGATCTTATGAGTTTTAAGGAAAGAAAAGCAGAAAGGAAATTAAAAGGCTTGTACTATAATTCCTAAAATTAAGAATTTTAATTAAGTCTTTAATGTTGAGGTTTTTTTATTTTTAGCTAATATTACATTTATTTAATTATTATTTTATATAGCTGATGCATGCACATTTCTTCAGTGCAGTTATATGAGATTATTATAATAATTCTAGATACAGATAAATTAGTATAGTCAAGATTTATCTGCCCTTAAGTAAAACAGAACCGGGCATGGGATAGAATACATTGATGCATAACATTAATGATAATGATAAAGAGTTACTTAGATTAAAAATGTCTGGAGACCTTCCTGAAATAAACCCAGTCTGAAATAAAACAACTTTTGGGAAAAAAAAACCACTTTGCCTTGAAGTAAAAATTTGAAGAAGCACTGGAAGTCCTTTCTAATTTCTTTCTTCTTTTTCTTTTAAAAAGAAGAAAAGAAAAAAAAATACAAAGGAAAGAAGAAAGCCTTATTTGAAACAAACTTTTTGATCCTGTCAACTTGATTAAAATTTGTTACACAGGCAAAGACCTGTTTCTCTTCTCTATGCCAGTATTCCCAATCTGTGACAAAATTACCCAACCCCCATTTATTCCTCTGAGAAGCCTGCATTGTTCACTAAAGACACATTTAATTAAGCATAATTTGCAATCCTTTGATCACTTTCATGGTTCTTATTTGAATTAGAAAATTATTTCAATACCCTTCTTAGCTGCAGAAATTCGAACACCAAGATCCAGCAATAAAAAACACTGCCAAATGCATACCATCTGCTATATGATATTATCATTTGAATTCACCCAGTAATTAATTTATCAACTTATTGTGCACAAGACTTCACATCTTCCTTTAAAAGGATGCATGTTTCTTGCATCCCAAAATGTCCTAATAATTCTTTATTAGAGGTTATCAGCTTCCTTATTTTCTACATTCTCTTTTTGTCATTTGTAGATATGTTCAGTAAATATTTTGTGTTTATATTTTCTTTTTTGTCTCCAGACCATTTTTTAATAGAAATGTTGAATAGCACACCATGAAGATCTGAACTCGGAGACGTACTAGAAACACCCGATTTCATTTGATGAAAATTCCAATTTTTGTTTGTCCTGGTTTCAGCTGGGTTTCAGAGTTAGTTTTCTTCTTACTAGCTGGTGTGGTGCTGCGTTTTGGATTCAGTATGAGAATGATGTTGATAACACGCTGATGTTTGGTTGTTGCCAAGCAGTGCTTACCCCAAGTCAAGAACTTTTCCATGTCCCAGGCTCTGCCAGTGAGGAAGTGCACAAGAAGCTGTGAGGGAGAATGGCCAGGACAGCTGAACTGAACTGGCCAAAGGGATACTCAGTGTCACATTCCATGTCATAGAAAGGCATACTCAGTACATAAAGGGAGAGCAGCTGGCCAGGAGCCACTGGTGGCTGCTCTAGATTGAGCTGGACATTGATCAGCAACAAGTGAGCAATGGTATTGTACATCACTTGTTTTGTTTGTGTTTTATTCTTCTTTCTCTCTAATTTTCATCACTATTATCATTAGTAATAGCAATATATTATTATATTGTGTTTAAATTATTGAGCTGCTCTTATCTCAATATTTACTTTTCTTTCTGATTCTCATCCCCACTGGGATGGGGCAGGGAGCAAGTGAGCAGCTATGTAGTATATCATTTCCAGCTTTGGTTAAACTATGACAAATATTCCCAGATCTAACTTATAATTTTGAATCTTTTTAATATAAAATTAAAATAACATGTGATATGAAGCTGCATGAAAATCCAAGTACATTAAAACATTATTATCTTTATTAACAAAACCTCTTATTTCAAGTTGATTTTAAAAAGTTCCATTTTCCTTAAACTAATGGCTTTGATTCTGTGGCCTCAAGCCTATTCTCACCAATTTGTTACATCTCTTACAATGGATATCACAGGAATAGATATGTAATTTATGATAATGCTCCCTTCCTAGAATGCCACTAGAAGCCAGAGCTACCTCATCACTACAATATGCTTAGGATCCAAAAGGTGAGAATTTTCTACATATTACCCTCTCTCATATTTACATTTATTCAAAAAATGTAAAAATAATAAACTGAACCATGTTTTTTTGGCAAGCCAAAGGCAGATATTCAAAACTGCATACTTTGCTCAATAGGGAAAAGATGAAGGGATGAAGAGTATGTGACAGATCCCTGTAATTTTGCTTAATCAGCAGCAAAATAAACGCAGTTGAGAATATATAGACTGTTACTGTCAGAACCATATATTTTTTAGTATTGTCAAACATTACCTTTACCCCTGTTCTATAGTCTTCCAAGATTAACGGAAAATCAGCACTCCTGATCTATAAAATTCCTTGCTTAGCTAAGATTATTATCTGCTTGCATTTGCCAGTTAAAATGTCCAATATTTCCAGGGTTTCTGGATTTAGTTTCTTTATAAATTTCAAATCACTTAAGCTACATTTATTTTCCCCTCAGTTCACTTATTTTTTAGAATCTGAAATACCATTTTAGGCAGAATGCCTTTGTAATTTTTAAAACATGTTAAAATATTTCTTAGATCTCCTTCCTGTATTTTTTCAGATTAAATCCTTTTGCCCACATAATACAACTGCAAACCTGCCCCTTAAAAAAAGTATGCATTTCTAATTGAGACAATTTTGAAATCCTTGCTGAGTTTTTGGAGCTCATTTACCCATTCTTGAAGTTAGTATGATGGAGACAATGAACACATGTTTTCAATGACACTACATAATTTGCACCTTGATAAAGTACTTCCTCAACAGTTCAATGTACAGCTTTGCACAGTGAAAGTATAAACTGTAATACCAAAGTTTAACTATAATTATTACTACTGAGTTTGTGTATGAAATCAGAAATGTTCAAAAGTAGACATTTGTTTTACAAAGAACTCTGGCAAGAAAACTGCAACACAACTCAAAACAAAAGTGCTACTCACAGAAGGGAGGTCATATGAAGGCAAGATTCTGGTGTTGCTGGATGTCCTAAAAATGCTTCAATGTCTTTGAAAAAAAAAAAAAATTAAGAAATTGCTTTTAACAGAAATATACCCTATATACCCTCATTTTGAGGAAAAATCAGGAAAGTGACAACTGGAGAGGTGCCTGCCAATACTGAGATAATCTTTTTATTCAGTAATTGATTTCAAATTTGTGCCTATTTCACCCTCCTCTTCATCCAAGTTCCAGACTGATTAGGGTAAAGACAGAATTTTCTCTCATACTCAAAACATCAGAGAGTTATTTCAAAGTATTCCTAGCTATATCCTTTATTTTTTCTGTGGCGAGAAGTGTAACAGCATGAAAGTTTTCTCCCTTCCCCTGGTTGTGTTGTCAGACTGGTATTTACAGTAATCCACGATTTCCATCATGCAGCAATTTGGATGCCAAGTCACTGCCCACTCCAGGCCTTTTAGGTTAATGTGGAGCATGACTTCTAGCGAGTGAAAAGTTACTGCGAAGTTCTTGCATGGCACTGGTAGAGAGAAAGGAGGTAACATTTTCAAAGCAATGACATAAAGTTAAGCTCTCTCACTCTGTGGGTGGGAAGAACCACTGCCCTTGTTAAGAGCATTTCTGTTAAGAATTGCTCACTGATTTTATATTACACATTTAAGGACTTTGCAGATAGAGAGATATTACAGAGCAACTAGTGCTTGCGTTAAGGAATTAAGGACATTTTTCACTTCAGTAGCTCAGAAACGCAAGGGCCCAGCCTGCCGTTCTGTCTTTTGAGACTTATGACAGTTCTGTGACATGGCACTTTTATAAAAACAATTTCATCTTTTCTTTCCTATTTGATAATATCATAACAAAAGATGCTCACAGCTATAATTATGTAAAGCATATGCACTCCCTTTGGAATTTTTTGTCTCAGTGTACCAACCTAATGTGTTCACAAATCACTGTGATGACTGATAGCTAATCCTGTACCAGCTGTGGGTAAAAAGAAGGAGAGAAAAGGGCAATATTCTGGCACTAATATCAATAATATCCCATGAGTATTGGGACTTCATTTATCCATATATTGCTGCATCACCAGGGACTTAGTTAATGCCAAACTACACAATTTCTTAAGCAGCCAACATGTGGACAGGACTGGCTATAAATAGAGCATTAACTAAACCAGTCATGGAATATTTCTTCTCTGACTATGCATGAAGATAAGCAAATATGTGTATCCCTGTCTTGAGCCTGATATTTGTATGTTTCTTACAGTTTCAACAGGAAAATAATTACAGGACTTGCCTCTATGTTTGCTCTCAATGAGGAGAAGCAACTGCATCCTGTCTCACACATGGTTTTGTTGCTTCATTAATTAAAGCACAATTTTAAAAAGAGCTGATCTAACTTTCAGCTAATGAATAGAAAGCATGCAAAAAATTACTGGTCCGTCTGTGAGCTGTCAATTATTTGACCCAGGAAATGGAAATAGGAAAATGCTTTCAGATTTCAAGGAATAGAACTCACTATCATATATTAGCCCAAGTGTGAATCTGGGACTAGTGAAGCAGGAATGTGTATATCCAAATTAATATGTTAATATGAGGGAGACTGATTAAATGTTAATAACATTTTAAAGAAAACAGAATTGAAATGAAGATTGATTTCAGAGTATATATAGAGAGAGTACTTGTGCATTGCAAATTACATAGACTTAAATTAAGCATGTTAGCTTAGGTTCCAAAACTATCATATGTGTGTCATCCTAAAAGTTTGAAAGATTGATACAGCTTACAGATTTTCTGTAAGACAAAGTAGATCACACTGAGTTCCATATTGTCTGGGTTTTTCTGCTGCTCCAGCTTGCATTTGTTGCAGTACATTATTCCAATACTCCAAATTGCAATGCAGTAATTTTATTAATCATCACTGGAAAAGTGGCCAAACTTACCCCTTTCTGTTCAAAAGGTAGAGAGCTTCCATAAATACAATCAAAATATTACTTGCTACTGCTTCTATTATTGCAAAGGCAACACTTGCATAAAGTAAGCCAGAATTTTTCATGGTTTATTCATCACTCTGAGAACTAAGTTTTGTTGTCAAAATACATACAGCTGGTTCTTATTTCAGAAGACTAATGGTTTGCTGTAATGTTTAGCTTCCAGATTTTATCTGTAGTGGCTCATAGCTATAGGAAAAATAAATTTATATATACATATATATATATATATATATATATATATATATATGTTTTATTTGTGAATTTGCAAATTTCAGATCATTTTAAACATACTGCATTGCTCTGTTGTGGGTGCCTCAACTTTTGATAAAACTACTTAAATGATGTTTGTATAAAAATGGCTTCTATTTATTTGCGTTTGCTCATGAATAGTCAAATACTTGCAGTAAATTGTTTCATCACGCAGCATTATTCGGGTTAACCACTTGTAAGGTGTTTTGCTGGTAGTGTGTTGTTTTAACTCCTTGCCCTACACAGGTCTGGTTAGTTGTATATAATCTTTGAAAGATTTGTTCAAAGGAAACCAAATAGCAATCATTATGTTCAAATTCAGTGCAGAGTCCAACAGAATCAAGGTACAAAACAATTTTCAGTGTTTCCCCTATTTCCCTTGAGAAATGTGCATTAATTAGCAGTAGCCTTCACTATATTGTCATATTATTCAAATCAATTTTGACATTACTTCCTCATGTTGTTGTTTATTTCATTATTTTAGCCCTTAGTGTAAGAAACAAACCCCTTAAACTTCAGACAGGTGACTAAGGTTTCATCTAAATATGTGTTGTACAAAGGATACCTCTTCTGCAGTGCCTGCAGGTATCCCCTAACAGATGTTAACCTCTCAAATCAAGGGCTGTTAGGACAACAAACACACTGGAATATAACAGTCTTTAGGACATCGTTAACTTTTGCAGCCTATACTGTGTTCAGTGTTGACATGATTTTGCTGTTAGCAGAGAACTGCCCTGGGGAGTTTTATTTGGTTCAGATTAGTCTACATGAACTGAAGATACCCCAGCAGCTGTGGTATAGTCTCTTCTCTCAGGAAGAAAGGATAGTGGTGTCTTTCAAAATTGTTTCATTATTTTTTGTGAATACATTATGAAACAGGTTCAGTTAAGTACCTTTTATATTCAAGTGATCAAAAGGAACTTTTCAGTATTTGCACAGACAGAGAAATCAGAGAAAAAGCAGATTTCTGTGAGGAAGACTTTTTTCGAAATTATAAAGCGATCATTAACACATCAAGTTAGACTACGGGTCTGATGTAGAGCAGGAATGAAATTATGAGTAGTATTTATAAACCACTGAAATAGGGGTTCATCATAGAAATGCTGGCACTGCAGTATCAAGAGTTAACCGAGTGCAATTTTTGTGAGGCAAAACTCCTGGAGGTGCCATGTGAAGTTAAAGCAAAATATTAGCAACATACTCCTTGATGTATCTGAATCGCTCCACTTCTAAAACCATCCCCTATGTATGTCTTCTGTATATAATGGAAAACATTTTTTTCATGATGCTTTTTCATGTATCAGGAGAGTATCTTCAGCTGATGACTTAATCCCACACTCATTAGCAAAGTCTATCAAAGGAGGTTTTGCAGTCTTTGTTTGTTTGATACAATTTTTTGAGAACTCATGCTATGCTTCTATTTATCATGATATTTTAGCATCATGGTCTGAAATCAAAGAAACTGAGAATATGGATAGAGATTTTAAAGGTCAGCACTTCACAAAATTTCACATCGGAAGCAAATTCATGTACATTGCAAAAATGTCAGATTTGTTTCATCACAATGAAATTATTTTTACTCTTTGGTATCAATTTTTAGAATTTTAGCTCCTCTGTTTCTTCCTTTACAATTATAAGGAAAACAATTTTTGTTATATCTTTGTACCCAACAGCAGGCCTTTGAGAGCTTAGTATTGGTGCAATATGACACAGAACAAGGGAGATTAAACAACGTTATCAAAGGTCTTTTTTTAATTATGGCAAGGATAATGAAGTGAGCTGTATCTGACAGACCCCTTGGAACCCATTACTCTGCTGTACAGCAGCTCATGCTGACACCACTGAGGTGCAAAACTTCAGGCACTGACAAAGACCTTTAAAAGGCTCTGAAGACCATGATCTAGTTGCCTATTGGGATACTCAATACCATTTTATTTCCATGATAACATTTAGAAAATAATGAGTTTCTCTATAATCAAGAAATTTCAAACAGTAAAGACAGAGCAGCACCTAAAATAAGTTATTCAAGAGGTGATTTACTTTGTCTCAGGTAAAAAAGCTGCTCAAGACAGCCTAGTTAAATGAACTGAATTTTACATGTGTGACTATTAAAAATGGGTCCAGTTTTATTAGTGCAGTTAAATTCTCTCTCTGAAATGAGTGAAAATCTCAGCTTCACTTTATGGGCCAAGATACATGTGCAAGCATTCATTAATGGAACAAAAGAATCTTTATAAACTATACCTAAAATCTCACGAATGCTGAGGAAAAAATATATTTATTCTATGTACGTGATTTAAAAAAAAGTGGCTTGGAGAATATGAATGACTTGCATATGGTCATTGAAAAGGCCAAAATAGGATAAGATATTTCAATGCAGAGCCTAAATTCTGCTTCATTTTCCTCACTCATTGGTAATGTAATCCAAATGCAAGAAAGAAGTAAAAAATACTGCTTGGACACATTGAGACATGGTAAAAACAAGAATGTCCTACATGGAGACTTATAATAAACAATCCACAGTTTTTTTATCCATAATAAAAAAATCTAATATTTTGTTTAAAATGTTTTATATTTCAGTATCTATCAATAAAAAGGGAAATTAACATGGGCAATACCACTTACTTACTTATCTGACTTTATATGTCACAGTAGTACATAACCACTTGAATTACAGAGCTAGTCTAATCTTCTCTTTGAAATTACTGGCCTAAATTTATTTTGTGAAAATATGGGGTTCCTCAAAAGGAAGTTCATAATTCCATCAAGGCATCTTCAAAAATAGTAATTTCAGAAATAATGTTGCATTTTACAGTGTTTAAAACCCAGTGTTTAAATTTTGTTTTCTGTCTACCATGATCCCCACTCTAATCTGCTTGACATCTATAATTTTGCTATAAAAAGAGCTACAATCTCTACTATCTGGTCACATTAAAACTTGAAATAGGCATGGTATAATATTTTATGCTTCCTTCATGAATGAAAGAGGGAAATTGCATTAAATAACCCCATTCCCAGAGAACTAAATTTAAAAACTATTTTATGAAATGTCTTAGGTCAGACTTTTAGAGTATCTCTTTAATTTATAAATATTATCTATTTGTAGACATAAAAACATGACAATAGCATTGTTTATTGTTTTGAATATAAAAGTAAGAAAATATGTCTACAACTCCTCAACTGCCCCTTACAGATCTGGGTCTTAGCCCAAATGGATGAATAATCTTACAAAGATTTTCAGACTCAGAGGAAAATTTTAACAGAAATATTGCTCTAACACAGTACTTTCTGAGTGCTTCACATCCACAGTACAAGAGACAAAAACTAGGAAAAAAATAAGATATTTAAAATATTTGCAATCCTAACTTGGTAGCATTACACAGCAAAAGAGAAAATAATAATAGAAACAAGAATATCAGATGGAAAGTATTTTTTAAGTTACAGAGTCCAACCATATGTTGGCATATATATTCTGAGCCAGCAGTGCCCTGGAGCCAGGAGAGCCAACCCTGTCCTGGGGAATCAGGCACAGCATCACAGCCAGGCAAGGGAGGGGATTGTCTGCTCTGCTCTGAGCTGGGGCAGCCTCACCTCCAGTGCTGGGGGCAATTCTGGACAAACCAACATAACCAAGATATTAAACATTTAGAAAGTGTCTAAAGGAGGGCAGAGGATGGGGAAGGGCCTTGAGGGGAAGCTGTGTGAGGAGCAGATGAGATCACTTGGTCTGTTCAGCCTGGAGGAGACTGAGAGGTGATGTTAGGGCACTCCACAGTTTCTTCCTGAGGGGAAGAGGAGGGGCAGGCACTGATCCCTTCTCTGTGGGGACCAGTGACAGAACAAAGGGAATGCCCTGAGGTTGTGTCAGGGTAGGTTTATGTTGAATTTAGGAAAATGTTCTTCACTCAGAGGGTGGTTGGGCACTGAAACAGGCTCTCCGGGGACTCGATCACAGCACCAGCCTGACAGAGTTCAAGAAGTATTTGGACAATGCTCTCAGGTACGTGGTGTGGTTCTTGGGGATGGTGCTATGCAGGCCCAGAACTTGGATCCAGTTATCCTTGTAGGTCCCTTCCAACTCAGCATTTCATGTGATTCTATGATTCTGTGAACCATTAACCCAGCACTTCAAAGCCCACCATGAAACAATGCACCCAGGTGCCACATCTACATGTGTTTTAAATCCTGTTAGAACTGGTGACTCAACACTTCCCTGGGCAGTTTGTTCCAATACTTGACAATTCTTTCCATGGTGAATTTTTTTCATATCTAACCTAAACCCCACCTGGTGCAACTAGAGGCCATTTTCATTTGTCATAACACTAGTTACCTGGGAGAAAAGGTCAATCCCTACCTCACCACAACCTCTTTTCAGGCAGCTGTGGAATGATAAAATCCCCTGAGTCACCTCTTCTCCAGGCTAAACCACCCCAGTTTTGTCAGCTGTTCCCTGTAGGACAATTCACCAGGATTGTTGTTCTTCTCTGGGCATGTGCCAGTGCCTCAGCATCATCCCTGTAGTGAGGGGCCCAGAGCTGGATTTCCATGTGCACACACAATGTGCAAAGATCTTACAAAATATTCAGTGTAATAGCATCATTAAAAAAAAAAATGAAGAATCATCCAGTTATTATAATCCAAATGCCTCTCAGCAGATTAAATATATTTGCCACCTTAAACGTCTCTTGATTAAATATTATATGATTTCATATGCACTAATTCTTTCTAACAATAATGCTTCTCTGACCCTCTTACTATTGCTATTAAAATCTAAGTGTCTAATAAAATGCAGTTTATGCTTTTCTATATACCTTCTTTGCTTCTGCTGTTCTTTACTCAGCCTCTGTACCAAATGATGGTAAGATTAATGTGCATTCTTTATAACCTTAGACAATTACAGAACTGTTAAAACAAAGTGCTTGATCAAACTCCTGAAAATCATTGCCTCAAATAGTAAAATTCTTTAAAGACGTGGGATGAACTCATTTTCAAAATTATGTAGTCTCTTACCAATGCTAGGAATGGTTTTAGAGTATAGAAGGAAGTTAACTCAAATCAAACTCAATTTTAAATATATTGATTTAAAAGATCTATTGATTAAAATACATATATTTATTTAGGATATATCCTGTAGGTGATATATTTTCTTCCATCTACCCCAAGCCTTGTGTAAAGGGGGCTGATAGTATTGGTTTAATCTTTGGTAAGAAATGGCTAGATAACAAACTCTGAAATCACAGCTGATAATAATTACAGCAGTCTCAGTAGGGAAGCCAAAGATGGATTTATCATGACAAGATAAACCATTTTTAGCAGACTTTGATTCCTTTAGAAGAAGACCACACGGAAAGCTTGAAGGCGTTTGAAATTATGAATTTGTATGAGCTAAATTTTAAATTTGTGATCTGCCTGTCATGAGGAGTGGCTCATAGCTGTGCCACCTGAGGAGCAGAAAATGACTCAGAACATCACCATTTTCTGCTCCCCCATGGGAGATATAAGTTACTTTGGATTTCCTCTTGTGAAGCAGTAACTTGTCTTGTATGCCTGTCCAGATGCTCTAGGAAGCCTCAGAGGAGGAAAAGTCTGCCTGTTTCCAACTCAATTCGTAACTGCTCACTTTGAGGCTTCAGTACCAGCCTTTGTGAATGAAGTCAGGCAGCCCATGAAGACAGGGTTATTAATGTCACTCCTTTCACAAACACTAAAGGACTAAGTCTGAAATGCTTCCTCTTGTTGAGTAGCACCTCATTTCAGCAATAACTCTAAACAGGAAAATTCATGTCTGCTGATGTTGTCATTTCTCCCTCTGTTCTGTGAGTTTTGTGCATTTTGTCCACTTGTAATTAATGCCGGCCAGGGGCTTTATGCACAGAAGCACAAATGGGACGGGACTGCTGTGGAACGCGTCTTGAGCTGCTTTATTGTTACTTTTTCCTCCCAAGCATCAGTCTCATTACAAAGTAGGGACAGCAGGAAGATGCTAGCAGCTCACATCCTCAGCAACAGCCAGAGAACGTGATGTTACAACGCATTTTGAAAGTTTTTTGACCAATCACAAAAGCAAAAACATATTGACAGTAGTTCTATCCAACCACTATAAGTACACGTACCTTTGGTTAAAACAATGCTTGCTTATTTCGAATACAATACCAACTTGTAAACCTTAAAATACAATACACAGAGCTCCATTATTTAGCTTAGACCTTGTAGCCGTGGAAAGGGGTTTTAACCCTTTAAGTGTGGCAGAAATAAGATGCACAGCTACATGGTCATCTTTCATGATAGGAAGAAAGAGACAAGTTTATTCAGAAACACACTTGGTTTTATAGCATGACTCGCAATTCCAAGAGTAGAGAAAAGGTGATTGGTTCAGAGAGAAGACACCCCATTCCCAGGGCCTGGTCATGCACCACAACAGGTGTTCTTTGTTATTAATTCCTTTTTATTTTGACCAAATTATCACCCTGGGAGAAATTCTCCCTAGCCTTGAGCTGGACCAGCTTATCGGCTGGGAACAGAGCTGAAAAGCTCCAGCCTGGAATATTTTTCAGGCTGTAATTTTCTTACTTTCTCAATATGTGTCCCACAGACCTTCCTAATATCTTGCTAGATATAGTTTTCTGCAGTTTAAAGAGTTATTCTAGCCAAGCATTAATACACAGACCATTGTTCTATTTGTCCTTCTTTTCTACATTTCATATAACTTTTCTGCTGACATGCCTTATCCTTCCGCTTAGCTCCAGTTGCAGTTTGCCATCTCTGAGGCCTGCTTTTTTGCAGCTTTCCCAAAACCCTCTGATTTTAAGTATTCCCACAGTAATTGGTCTTGCAAACTGCTGAAATTTTCTTATATTGTATTCCTTTCCTTATGTTTTAGGTCATGATCAATTTAACTTTGAGGATCAAGAAATATGTAAGTATATTTTCAAATTCTGTCCTTGTTCAGTTCTTTATAGAGGCAGTAAATGGAATTTGTGTTAGTTCTGTACATATCTACAGCTTGTGAATAGTAAGAACTTCCTTGAATTTGACAGTGTGATGTGTTGAATTGGTTAGCTGTGTTAAATTGTTGAATTGCTGTACCTAAAAATAAAAGAAAACCAAAACCACAGAAATCAAACAAACAAAAAAACCTCAGTTTGTTCTGGCCAAAAATACACCTGAGCTAAGGAGAATATTAATGATTAGGTATGAAGAATTGTAGTAAAAACCTCTAGGAAAAACTATTACATATGACTGTAACTGAGGATTTATTCTCATGGTTTGTAACAATAAGAACAAAAAAAGAAAGAAATTCCATTTGCTAAAATGATGGCACAAAAGAGAAAGGAAAGGAGATTAACTGAAAGATGAAGCAATCCCTTGCAAGCTGTTTATATTGTAGCTCAGTTGTTTAAGCAAATTCTGAAAAGACAGAGGCAACAGCAAGTTTAGTATCAAATATGTCACCCATTCTCACAGAATAAGCCACAGGCCTTACCTGTCCCATTTATGGTACATGGTGTGCAGGAAAGGAATCCTAAACTTTGTTCTTGCTCCTGTTTCCTGATGACATCATAAAGGTCATTGCATAAGGATACTGAAAATGACTTTGGGCTGATGGAGGAAACCTAAGAGAATTAAACACATAACTTACGTTACATATTCAAATCGTATTTTTCAGGGATAATTTTCCATGTCTTCTTTTTTATCATAATATCTGACTTCTTGAAGCTGGAGATCCTTAAAGCAGAAAAGAAGAACAAGATGCCTTTACCAAATTGAAAATTCTGAATATACAAATGATGGTCTGGAATCTACAAAGTTTGTTTGAAGTAACTAAACTCTATGTGTTGCCAGCTATGCACTCATGTTGTCAGAGCTGGAAACATTAGAGAATGGGATTCTGTAGGGCTGAGGTATCAATGACTAGAAAAAAGCTATTCACATCATAAAACGTGAAAGACTCATTTAGAGAGACAGGAGAGAAAAAGAAAAATATTTCCAATAATGAAACTAAAAAGGAGAGTCCTATGATCTGTCAACAAATTCACAATCACCACTAGAGGAATATTATTAATAGAAATGGCTCAGAAGGCATCCCAAGCAGTGCTCGCAAATGTGTGACTGTAAATGTAAGAAGTATCAATAAATCTTAATGTTTAAAAATAAATGTCTTTTAAGGTAGACTCAAATATATTAGCATATTAGCCAAAGTTTTGAGAGTATTTAACATTATTTAAAATTAAATTAGGTGAAATGAATTGAAAAAATCTCCTTGCATAACTTTTCAACTTAAGACAAAGAGTTTCTCCTTTTTTGAAGTTCATTTATTCTGAGCTATTTTTCCTTGTCTTTTCTTTCTTTCAGAAAGGATTTGCCTTTTTCTTTCTTTAATCAGCTGATGGGATCATTAACCACTGTCTTGAACACACCCAGTTCCTTTGTATGATCATGTCTGTGATTAGGTCTGCATTAAACTGCATCCATCATTGTGCATTTTCCCAATAAGAGAAAGTGTAAGAAAATATCAGTGTAAGGAAATGTTGGTCTTAAAGACTAGCTATATAGTTTTCAAGCTGGAGAAGATAGCTACAGTAGATATGTAGTAGATGGTATAGCTCAGTCAAGGAGTGAGGTTGGCCCAAGGAACGAATCACAGTGCACAAAAATACATAATTGAACAGAGCTATTGATAACATATATCACCTACACTGTAAAGCTAAAGCCCAGGAAGGACCACTGATGTACTCATCGACATGTGAACCAGACACGTGCTTTGCAAGATCAGTCTTTCTTTTCTGCCGTCAATTTCTTTCCTCATTTATTATGTTTTTATAAATATATTCCTGATTATTGTCACCAGCTAGCTTGTGCCATTTCCCATTTGAACATGTGGCCTAGAGATTCATAGTTTCACACAGCAAAAAGCTTGTTTTAACCTTCCCTCCTTTCTGCTCATACTACAGGCCAGTAATGATAATGGAGTTTGCCAAGGACATACCCAACTGCACATTCATTGGCAGGGATAAGAATATATACTATTTAGCAGTAAGTGAATTTTCCAGTATAGTCTTAAGTATGTCCCAGGGCCCTGAGCTCTCCCTTCTTGTCCAAATCCCGGTGTTTGGAGGCTTTTTTTTTTAATAACAGTTGGTTTACATTCTGTAATTGGTTACTGGTTTCTAATCATTCAAAATACAATTTTTTTTTTCACAAGCTGCCACAATACATTGAAGCTAGGAGTTTGAAAGCCTACCTTCTTAAGGAAAAAGCAGCGTGTTCCATTGTTGCTGCGTGATAAAGAACAAATGCCCTTTGAAAGTCTATAAAGCATTTGAACTCCTTACTATTATTCATGTACTGCTTCCTTTTATATTTCTATCGTCTTCCACCAATTTTTAAGAAAGTTGCATATCTGTATATATTCAAGCAGCACACACAAGCCTCAAGATAGACAGCAAATTATCTACATAAATCTTTAGATGTGTTTCAGAGAAACATGACTTTTTATTTTGCTGTCTATTGTCACAGAATGTATGTGACTCACAGCATCTAGATTTTGTGAAAGAATACCAACAAAAATGCCTAGTACATGAGAAAAACAACATGAGCAAATTGTGTTTTGCTTCTAAATAACCACCTGACTCAAGCAATATTAAGGGTAAATAGCTGGTATTTTTATTAACATGTATTTTAGTCCTGTCTCAGCTGCCATTAGTCAGCTTTATGAAGATATTAGTTCTTTATACACTGAAACTCTTTCAGTGATTATTTTAACCATGAATCTCCTGCAACACTGTCATGGTCTTGCAGATGCATCTCTAACAGCTATGAAGGAAAAAAGAACCTTTTGCTCTGGTGTTTGACCATATATCCATGCAGATTTTATCCATTTGATAAGATGGAAGGAAAGGAAGCTATATTTTCTGTTGTGGAGTTGAAAAAAGTTTTTTGTAAGAGCTGTTTTTTATTATAGGAGTAATTACAAACTTGCTAAGTAAGCCACGTAATTAATTTGACTCCTTAGATTTCATTTTGCTACTATAAAATAAGAATTAAATATTGTTCTGACAGGCAATGAAATCATGCAGAGCTTTGGGATTTTCTTGTGAAGAGAGCTATGCAAAATCTGACTCATTTTCTGCGATTATTCTCATGGAAGAAAACTTGTTACTGGGATGTCAGTAGAAAGCAATCATAAAAGGGACACAGACATGGAGATGAACTTAGCTAATACTTGCAGAGAGACAGTTTGTTATTCACTATCTCAAACTTCTGTTTTTACAGTGTATTCTATACAAATGTATTAATATCAGTGGAATGCGTTTATGACAGACTGGCCCTTACTTGTGTAAAAATCCATTTTCCCTGGATTACAAATTTTTTCCAAAGTAGTCAGCATTTGATTAACTGGAAATATTTTTTTTTTCTCATATGAAAGGGCTCTTTTCCTATTCTTTATAATGTTTCGTTTAATTCTAGTTTCTCATACTAAGTTTATTATTGTACAGGAAGTGCTCTGTTTTCACATGTGTATTTTATATCCATTAAAGCTGTCTACGGTCATTATAAACTGCCCCTATAAAACACTGACAATGTCTTCACAGCATGTGATTATATTCTCTTACTAATCTTCCATAACACAATCCTGTTTAGTTATTTCTTAAGCAAGACTAATTGAGTTGCATCAATCAATTCAGTACATAACTAGGACTGAATTAGATATTGACTAAGTCTGTGGTTCTGTTAGAGGTTTGTATACTAATTTGAACAGAAAAAAAGTATACCATTAAGGATAATTATTTATAAAATATATATATTTAGTGAAGAAAAAGATGTAGTGTACAAAGGGCTTTTCCTATCTTTTAAAAAAGTATTTAAACATATATATATATTCACAAAATAAGGCAATGTCCCTTTAAATCATGTGCTAGTCACCCGACCCCATTCTATTTTGGAATCTTTTCCACTAGGGAAAATATGTTCTAAATAAGGAATTAGTATTTTTTTCTGAAAAGAACTCTTTATTTCCCATTCCTAAATGTGTAGGTTTTGATAACGAAAAATATTTTAGTTCATTTATTCAAAACAAAAGTGAATTTAAGACTTATTTTTGTACTTTGATATCTGAAATTATTACTACAATTCAGTATACTTGGAAAATTCTACCTTTTCAGATGCTAAAAACCTGAAATTGATTTATGGCTTGGATGAGAAAGCTTACTTCCAAATGGAATACAGTTTTTTTCCACAAAAAGTAATGTAATGTCTTATGTGATGAATAGACTTTCAGTATTCAAACTGATTACTCAATTTTGCAGAAAACTGTAAGTTTAATGAGACATTGAATTAAAATGCTCAGGAAAAAAAATCTGATTTTCTTCTACTTTATGACAAATGTTCTCCAAACACAACATAAGCAACAATATCCTCGCATCTGCAGTGTTGATGCACTGATTAATTTTGCTGTACTATGAACACATTTAGGAATTTTGCATTTGTTGCACGTATGGAACCATGTCACTGGTGTCAATTTAGTTCTTGGTCTGGGAAATGAGGAAATAAGAATGTGTGTCTTTTCTTTTTTTTTTTTTTTTTCCCTCCATCAAGAAAGATCTAAAAAACTCTCAGACTCTCAGAATTTTCTCCTAACTGGGTATAAAGTAACTGACAATAAACACAATCCTGTTTCTGGAGATGATACTGTTTAATTTCCTGATCCTTATAATTCTTCATTTCTTATAGGTTGAATCTTATTTCTGCTGGAGAAGAAAAAAATCCTACTCATGTTGCACAAAAATTTTCTTCAGAGAAAATCTGGCCTTTTTATACGCAGTACCCTGTAAAGAGTCAAAGTAACAAACACACATAAGCCAAGAAGTGAACAGAGAGAACAGGCCAAATTAATGGCAAAATTTTTTTGCAATTACTAATTTCCCCTATGCCCCCTTTTCTTCATCTGTTATGTTCCTGCAATCATGTGGAGGTATCAGTGTGATTAAACCTAGGCAGAAATGCTTCTCAAGGGGAGCTGTGACCTTCTCTCTTTTTGTGCTTCATAGGCTGCCAGCAATGGTGGTGCTTAACAGAAATCTAAGATTAATTGCCTACCTCACATACTGGGAATGTCTGTCACCTTTTCCTACCCACGAATAAATACACCTCGCTCTCTTTTGCTTTGTGGTTTGATTGTTTTGGTTTTTTCCCTGGCTATGGCCTCCTCAGAAGCTTCTGACTGGTTAAGCTGCTCCTCATTCTTATCTCAATACATTTTCTGCTATAATGATATTTTAACAACTCACTTGCAGAACCATTTATTCTCCTGTTGTTTTATAAATACAGTTCTTCCCAACTTTCATCTACTTCACACAGGCCATGTGTCAGCTTTGCCAGCCTCATCAGGAGTACCTGATTATCCTCTCAGTGAGCTCAAGGTTAAGTATCCTCACCCCAGAGCTTGAAATTCTGAATTGCACCATATCTCATTCACCTCTAAGTCAAAGATAAGAGTTTGAACCCCCTTGTGGAAGATGAAGATGGAAGATTGTTGTTTAAACTCAGCAAGATACGCATTTTTCTTATCTTATTCAGATCAATTTGATTTCTAGCTTTCACAATTTCTGTTGGCTTTTGTAGCAGATTGTCTCTCTGTTTAGCTCTTCCCCAGCAACATTTTCTAACTCAAGTGCTGTGAAAAGTAAATAGATTTCATCACACAGAACAGAAAAAACAGTGATAACAAATAGGAGATGCATAATATGTGATTTTAAAGAATTGTTATGAAAGCCACTTTATAAGGTTCAGTCAGCTCTAAATTATTTCCTTTATAAAAACATTTAAAAATCCCAACCAAAAATATGAGAACATCTTCACTATAACAGGTAATAGAAAGGGGGAATTTAAAAAACATATGGGAAATATGTCTTTAATATTGCTCATTGTTATAAACACTTTGGGTGCAATTATCTGTGTAAAAATTCAGCCATATTAGAAGGGCATTTTGTGAACACCCGTGATTTAGAGTGATTTTGCATCTTAAAAAAACAAAAAAACAATCATATA